>NW_006797028.1:512461-530396 GCF_000442215.2 Lipotes vexillifer | reverse complement strand
CCCCCGACCGCAAAAAAAAAAAAAAAAAAAAAGAATATCCCCCATAATCTTCTATAGAAATAAGATTGCAATAAATGTCACAGAAAGATGTATAGAATTCTGCACACTCAGAAGATAAAACATTTGGGTTTTAAGGCATTGTTCCTTTTCATTAGAAAATGTTATTCAGCCTTGTAAGGTACCTATACTTTTCAGTGGAATCAGGCAGAAATGTATTGTAATTTTCTATAAACCTGAATTCTGTACAATTTTAGTAGAAATAATTACAGAATTATGGTTGCTGTACCACAGATTTGTCTATTTATAACCTATGTAGTTATTAAATCAGAATTAATTTGCTTGGATTTTCTGTTTATTATTACATTTAAGTAATTATCAATTATTACCACAATTTTATAACCAAAAATTCAACATTGATTAGACCAATAATTTCTTTTCTATGTAAAACCTCTCATATTAAAATCCATGTATTCTATTTTGAAATTCACTTCTATAAATGGAAAAATTTTGCTTAAAATATGGCTTGTTTGATACTTAAAATGAAATAACTTAGTCTAAAGTGCTTGCAGAGACTAGTTTAAATATAATTATCATATAAAAACTAATATTAGTATTGTAAATATTATAATAATTTGCATTTAAATTAGCATTGTTATATAATGATTACAAAAACCCAAATAGCTTATAATATAGTTTTTCAGATAGGTAGCAGTAAAAAGATACAGCGTTAGTGAAGAGTAACATGGAGTAAAAGGACAAATACTTCAATTAAAAAATTTAGAAGACTTTGGTACTAGACTTAACTTTTCACCTTGACAATAAATTGTGTCTTGCCTTGTTCCCAAAAGGATCATGAAGATACATGCAGTAAAGAAGAAGCATAAACTTGGAGCAGGTGACTGGACCTTTTGCAGCCTCAGCTTCCTCATGTGTCAGATTAAAAAAATTACACGGGCTGACCTCTAAGATCCTTCCTACACCTTTATAACCTAACGTGTGTATTTATTAATTCAACAAATATTGAGGACAATATTATCAGAGAATTTACCTATATATAGAGCTAAGAGGAATCTCAGACAGCACATGAATTCCTTGTTTTACTTTTGACAAACTGAAATTCAAAGGGGCTATGGAAACATATTCAAGTTTACATTTCAAGGCTTATTTTTCTCAGCTCTATCATCTTAATAACAAGCTTGGTTTCATGGATTCTAGACTTTTTCAGGCTAGGATCCAATAACTTGATTTAAAAAATGCTTTTGCAAAAACTATATGACAAAAGGAAGTCCCAAAGATTGCTGAGCAAATTATGGTTGTGCCATTTTAATTTTATAACTGAACTATAACACGCTTGGAACTAAGAGTTTACTTCAAAATGTTGTCTCTGTTACCTAAAATAGCTCTGAAAGCAATGGTTGGACTACACGATTTCTTTTAAATTTCTTTGTTTAAAGTAATAATCACTGGTGGTTCTTTAAATTCTTTGTTGTAGGAAAAAGAAAAGATTGATAGCCTTTCCTAACAAAATGAGATGCAATAATCAAATGATGAAAAATAAATCTTCACAGTTGAAGGCTAAAATAGTTTATTGCAGGGCTTCCCTGGTGGCACAGTGGTTGAGAGTCCGCCTGCTGATGCAGGGGACGCGGGTTCGTGCCCCGGTCCGGGAAGATCCCACATGCCGTGGAGCAGCTAGGCCCGTAAGCCATGGCTGCTGAGCCTGAGTGTCTGGAGCCTGTGCTCCGCAACAGGAGAGGCCACAACAGTGAGAGGTCTGCGTACAGCAAAAAAAAGAAAAAGTTTACTGCAAAGTTGCTCTCTTCCTGCAGCTAAATATGGGAAAAGGCCACATATTTAAGTGTCCAAGTGTGATTTTTGCTATCAACTTGTCTCCAGAGAGTCATCAGAGATTTCAATTTAGACTGTGCTATTTAACATCTGTCTTGTAGAACTGATAAAATGCCTGAATGACTGAGACAGCTTGGCTAATACACTGTCACACCTAACACTAAGGTCAAAGAAATGAGTGAGCTAAATGTGAAAGGAGAATATAAATGAGTAAGCGTTTAAAATATATTCTATTCCTATTACAACTTTAATGTTGAGAGCATGGTAAGTAGTTTATATCTAAACATGTACATTCAGTGTCTTGCAACAGAGTTATTCCTTATGGAATAATTAGAGTAAAAATGTTATTTTTGTATATGTGAAGAGACTATTGCCATTTATACCTTACATATCATGAATATTTTAACAGAAAATTTGAAAATCCTTGTGTTTAATGATGCAAGAAAGAACTAGCTTCTCTCCAGAAAGAACTAGCTGTCTAATAGAAAACAATTTTTAGAACTGTTTACAATAAAAAACATATATATACTGGTTAAAAAAAGTTTTGCTTTCCCATCAGTCTACTGCCTTCCTCTAAAAAAAGTACTTCGAAAGTTCATACAATTTGCAGAGATATTAAATACGATTGATTATAATTTACAGACTCTAACGGTCAAATCAAGGAAAAAAGTAATGTGCAAAAACATGTGTGTTATCGTACATACAAAGCATGCATGTTACAACTTAACTGGAAGATAATATAATAAAAAATACAAGATTATAATCTTAACAGTCTGGGATTTTCCACCATGGAAAGGAAAAGAATAAGAAATGAAGCCCTATGTAAACTGTACGTCATCTCTCCAAGGTGAAGATAGTAAAGCATCATTCCTTGTCTAGATGTAATATATTTTTACTTTTTTCTACCTTATATTTTTATTTTTTAGTAAATAAAGTGCATTTTTTCCTGAGCCAAGATCTTCATCTGTGAAAGCTAGCTGACATTAGGTCAGCTTGTGGCCAAAATAAAGCCAACTAGTCCACATGGAGAATAAACTCTTAACCTCTTCTCTATTATTATAATAATATTATTATTATTAACAACAAGCCAGTTTGGCCATTTGTCTAACTTACCCTAACTAGACACGCACAACTCACAAATCAGATTTATCAATGACTTCCTTTACATTCAGAAGTGTTTCTTCTTGCATAGATATAGTTTACTTTAGATGACCTTATGTAGTTACATGATTTGAATAGAATTTGTAGGCATGATTTGAAATATGTTAGACATTAGACTTATACACAAGCATTCCATGTACTCATATAAGCCGTTTATACACACATACACACACACATACACACATATCATACAACCTAAGTGAGAAGTTTCCTCATCTTTCTTCTGAAATATGTTACTTTATCTTTTTTTATCATACAATAAAATATGAGATAACCCTGAAATTAAAAGAAATATAAGAGGAATCGACAAAATGCTTTCCTTCCCAGCCTACTTCAATTCCTTGGTATCTGGCAAGTAATAAATCTCGAAAGTTAAAATGATTTCTAGAAAAAACATTTCTTCCATCTTTTATTCTACAATCATACAAATACAGCATGAACTCCATTTACTGTAAAATTAGGAGAAAAAACTGACCACTGAAAGCTCTCTAAGATAAGGCACAAGTCATGGGGGAGGAATGGAAGAGATGAAATATGGTGAGTGATGAGAGATCACTGAGGGATTCCAGAAAACAACACAAAAATAATCTTGGATGAGGAAAATCCAATGAAAAGAAAACTTTGTAAGATTAGTTCAAGATGACAGAATAGAAGGACGTATGCTCACTCCCTTTTGCGAGAACATGGGAATCACAATTAACCGTGGAATAGTCATCGACAGGAAGACACTGGAACTCACCAAAAAAGATACCCCACATCCAAAGACAAAGGAGAAGCCACAATGAGACTGTAGGAGGGGCACAATCACAGTAAAATGAAACCCATAACTGCTGGGTGGGTGACTCACAAACTGGAGAACACTAAAACCACAGAAGTCCACCCACTGGAGTGAAGGTTCTGAGCCCCATGTCAGGTTTCCCAACCTGGGGGTCTGGCAATGGAAGGAGGAATTCTTAGAGAATCAAACTTTGAAGCCTAGCAGGATTTGACTGCAGGACTTCGACAGGACTAGGGGAAACAGAGATTCCACTCTTGGAGGGCACACAAAGTAGTGTGTGCATGAGGACCCATAGGAAGGAGGAGTGAAACAATAGAGACTGAACCAAACCTACCTGCTAGTGTTGGAGGGTCTCCTGCAGAGGCGGGGCGGGGGGTGGTGGTGGTGGCTCGGTCTCACTGTGAGGACAAGGAAACTGGCAGCAGAAGTTCTGGGAAGTACTCCTTGGCATGAGCCCTCCCAGAGTCTGCCATTAGCGCCACCAAAGAGGCCGGTTAGAGTGCAGTGTTGGGTCACTTCAGGCCAAACAACCAACAGAGAGGGAACCCAGCCCCACCCATCAGCAGACAAGTGGATTAAAGTTTTACTGAGTTCTGCTCAACAGAGCAACACCCAGCTCTACCCACCACCAGTCCCTCCCATCAGGAAATGTCCACAAGCGTCTTAGATAGCCTCATTCACCAGAGAGCAGACAGCAGAAGCAAGAAGAACTACAATCCTGCAGCCTGTGGAACAAAAACCACATTCACAGAAAGATAGACAAGATGAAAAGGTAGAGGGCTATGTACCAGATGAAGGAACAAGATAACACCCCAGAAAAACAACTAAATGAAATGGAGATAGGGAACCTTCCAGAAAAAGAATTCAGAAAAATGATAGTGAAGATGATCCAGGACCTCAGAAAAAGAATAGAGGCAAAGATCGAGAAGATGCAAGAAATGTTCAACAAAGATCTAGAAGAATTAAAAAACAAACAAACAGAGATGAACAGTACAATAACTGAAATGAAAAATACACTAGAAGTAATCAATAGCAGAATAACTGAGGCAGAAGAATGGATAAGTGACCTGGAAGACAGAATGGTGGAATTCACTGCTGCAGAACAGAAGAAAGAAAAAAGAATGAAAAGAAATGAACACAGCTTAAGAGACCTCTGGGACAACATTAAACGCAACAACATTTGCATTATAGGGGTTCCAGAAGGAGAAGAGAGAGAGAAAGGACCCGAGAAAATATTTGAAAGATTATAGTCGAAAACTTCCCTAACATAGGAAAGGAAATAGCCACCCAAGTCCAGGAAGCGCAGAGAGTCCCATACAGGATAAACCCAAGGAGAAACATACTGAGGCACATAGTAATCAAATTGGCAAAAATTAAAGACAAAAACTTATTGAAAGCAGCAAGGGAAAAATGACAAATAACATACAAGGTAACCCACATAAGGTTAACAGCTGATTTCTCAGCAGAAACTCTACAAGCCAGAAGGGAGTGGCATAATATACTTACAGTGATGAAAGGGAAGAACCTACAACCAAGATTACTCTACCTGGCAAGGATCTCATTCAGATTCGACAGAGAAATCAAAAGCTTTACAGACAAGCAAAAGCTAAGAGAATTCAGCACCACCAAACCAGGTCTACAACAAATGCTAAAGGAACTTCTCTAAGTGGGAAACCCAAGAGAAAAAAAGGACCTACAAAAACAAACCCAAAACAATTAAGAAGATGATAATAGGAACATACATATTGATAATTACCTTAAACGTGAATGGATTAAATGCTCCAACCAAAAGACACAGGCTCACTGAATGGATACAAAAACAAGACCCATATAAATGCTGTCTACAAGAGACCTACTTCAGACCTAGAGACACATACAGCCTGAAAGTGAGGGGATGGAAAAAGATACTCCATGCAAATGGAAATCAAAAGAAAGCAGGAGTAGCAACACTCATATCAGATAAAATAGACTTTAAAATAAAGATTGTTATAAGAGACAAGGAACGACACTATGTACTGATAAAGGGATCAATCCAAGAAGAAGATATAACAATTATAAATATATATGCAACCAACATAGGAGCACCTAAATACATAAGGCAACTGCTAAGAGCTCAAAAAGAGGAAATCAACAGTAACACAGTAATACTGGGGAACTTTAACACCTCACTTACACCAATGGAGAGATCATCCAAACAGAAAATTAATAAGGAAACACAAGCTTTAAATAACACAATAGGCCAGATAGATTTAATTGATATTTACAGGACATTCCATCAGAAAACAGCACATTACAGTTTCTTCTCAAGTGCGCACGGAACATACTTCAGGATAGATCACATCTTGGGCCACAAATCAAGCCTCAGTAATTTAAGAAAATTGAAATCATAAAAAGCATCTTTTCTGACCACAACCCTATGAGATTAGAAATGAATTACAGGGGAAAAAACGTAAAAAACACAAACACATGGAGGCTAAACAATACGTTACTAAATAACTAAGAGATCACTGAAGAAATCAAAGAAGAAATCAGAAAATACCTAGGGACAAATGACAATGAAAACATGACTATCCAAAACCTATGGGATGTGACACAAGCAGTTCTAAGAGGGAAGATTATAGCTATACAAGCCTACCTCAAGAAACAAGAAAAATCTCAAATGAACAATGTAACCTGGGCTTCCCTGGTGGCGCAGTGGTTGAGAGTCCACCTGCTGATGCAGGGGAGACAGGTTTGTGCCCCAGTCCGGGAAGATCCCACATGCCGTGAAGTGGCTGGGCCCGTGAGCCATGGCTGCTGAGCCTGTGCGTCCGGAGCCTGCGCTCCACAACAGTGAGAGGCCCATGTACGGCAAAAAAAAAAAAAAAAAGTGTAACCTTACACCTAAAGGAACTAGAGAAAGAAAAACAAACAAAACCCAAAGTTAGCAGAAGGAAAGAAATCATAAAGATCAGATCAGAAATAAATGAAATAGAAACAAAGAAAACAATAGCAAAGATCAGTAAACTAAAAGCTGATTCTTTGAGAAGATAAAATTGATAAACCTTCAGCCAGACTCATCAAGAAAAAGAGGGAGAAGACTCAAATCAATAAAATTAGAAATGAAAAAGAAGTTACAACAGACATGGCAGAAATACAAAGCATCCTAAGAGACTACTACAAGCAACTCTATGCCAATAAAACGGACAACCTAGAAGAAACGGACAAATTCTTAGAAAGGTATAACCTTCCAAGACTGAACCAGGAAGAAATAGAAAATATGAACAGTCAAATCACAAGTGATAAAACTTAAACTGTGATTAAAAATCTTCCAACAAACAAAAGTCAAGGACCAGATGGCTTCACAGGTGAATTCTATCAAACATTTAGAGAATAGCTAACACCCATCCTTCTCAAACTCTTCCAAAAAATTGCAAAGGAACACTCCCAAACTCATTCTATGAGGTCACCATCACCCTGATACCAAAACCAGACAAAGATACTACAAAAAAAGAAAACTACAGACCAACGTCATTGATGAATATAGATGCAAAAATCCTCAACAAAATACTAGCAAAGAGAATCCAACAACACATTAAAAGGATCACACACCATGATCAAGTGGGATTTACCCCAGGGGTGCAAGGATTTTTCAATATATGCAAATCAATCAATGTGATACACCATATTAACAAATTGAAGAATAAAAACCATATGATTATCTCAATAGATGCAGAAAAACCTTTTGACAAAATTCAACACTCATTTATGATAAATACTCTCCAGAAAGTGGGCACAGAGGGAACCTACCTCAACATAATAAAGGCCATATATGAGAAACCCACACCAAGTATCATTCTCAATGGCGAAAAACTGAAAGCATTTCCTCTAAGAACAGGAACAAAACAAGGATGTCCACTCTCACCACTAGTATTCAACATAATTTTGGAAGTCCTAGCCACAGCAATCAGAGAAGAAAAGAAAAGGAATACAAAGTGGAAAAGAAGAAGTAAAAGTGTGTAGAGCTAATCAGAAAACTACTAGAGCTAATCAATGAATTTGGTAAAGTAGAAGGATACAAGATTAATGCAGAGAAATCTCTTGCATACCTATACACTAATGATGAAAAACCTGAAAGAGAAATTAAGGAAACACTCCCATTTACCACTGCAACAAAAAGAATAAAATACCTAGGAATAAACCTACCGAGGGAGACAAAAGACCTGTATGCAGAAAACTATAAGACACTGATGAAAGAAATTAAAGATGATACCAACTGATGGAGAGATATACCATGTTCTTGGATTGGAAGAATCAATATTGTGAAAATGACTATACTACCCAAAGCAATCTACAGATTCAATGCAATCCCTATCAATTACCAATGGAATTTTTCACAAAACTAGAACAAAGAATCTTAAAATTTGTATGGAGACACAAAAGACCCCAAATAGCCAAAGCAGTCTTGAGGGGAAAAAAACGAGCTGGAGAATCGGACTCCCTGACTTCAGACTATACTACAAAGCTACACTAATCAAGACAATATGGTACTGGCACAAAAACAGACATCTAGATCAATGGAACAATATAGAAAGCCCAGAGATAAACCCACGCACCTATGGTCAACTAATCTATGACAAAGGAGGCAAGGATATACAATGCAGAAAAGACAGTCTCTTCAGTAATTGGTGCTAGGAAAACGGGACAGCTACATGTAAAAGAATGAAATTTGAACACTTCCTAACACCATACACAAAAATAAACTCAAAATGGATTAAAGACCTAAATGTAAGACTGGGCACTATAAAATTCTTAGAGGAAAACATAGGAAGAACACTCTTTGACATAAATCACAGCAAGATCTTTTTTGATCCACCTCCTAGAGTAATGGAAATAAAAACAAAAATAAACAAATGGGACCTAATGAAACTTAAAAGCTTTTGCACAGCAAAGGAAACTATAAACAAGATGAAAAGATAGTCCTCAGAATGGGAGAAAATATTTGCAAATGAATCAACTGACAAAGGATTAATCTCCAAAATATATAAATAGTTCATACAGCTCAATATTAAAAAAACAAACAACCCAATCCAAAAATGGGCAGGAGACCTAAATAGACATTTCTCCAAAGAAGACATACAGATGGCCAAGAGGCACATGAAAAGCTGCTCAACATCACTAATTATTAGAGAAATGCAAATCAAAACTACAATGAGGTATCACCTCACACCAGTTAGAATGGGCATCATCAGAAAATCTACAAACAACAAATGCTGGAGAGGGTGTGGAGAAAAGGGAACCCTCTTGCACTGTTGGTGGGAATGTAAATTGATACAGCCACTATGGAGAACAGTATGGAGGTTCCTTAAAAAACTAAAAATAGAATTACCATATGATCCAGCAATCCCACTCCTGGGCATATACCCAGAGAAAACCATAATTCAAAAAGACACATGCACCCCAATGTTCATTGCAGCACTATTTACAATAGCCAGGTCATGGAAGCAACCTAAATGTCCATCGACAGACGAATGGATAAAGAAGAGGTGGTACATATATACAATGAAATATTACTCAGCCATAAAAAGGAATGAAATTGGGTCATTTGTAGAGATGTGGATGGATCTAGAGACTGTCATACAGAGTGAAATAAGTCAGAAAGAGAAAAACAAATATATATTAATGCATATATGAGGAACCCAGAAAAATGGTACAGATGAATCAGTTTGCAGGGCAGAAATTTAGACACAGATGTAGAGAACAAACGTATGGACACCAAGGGGGAAAAGTGGCGGGGTGTGGGGGTGGTGGGGTGATGAATTGGGAGATGGGGATTGACACGTATACACTGATGTGTATAAAGTGGATGACTAATAAGAACCTGCTGTATAAAAAATTAATTTAATTTAATTTAAAAATTTAAAAAAAAGAAAACTTTGTTTCTTGTTTGCAAAAATGGGGGCAAATAGAGCTCAGAGCAGAAGACTTTTCATATCCATCTGGAATCAGACAAGCAGAGAAGGGTCACCAAAATAAACACATAAACAAATAATACTTGCAACCATCATTCCTTCTGACAGCAGAGATGGAGAAGAATTTTAGATTAAGAATCCCAGAAGAATGCTACCTTCTACATAACTCAGAAACTTACTTCAAATTACAGTCTCGGAAAAGCCAACACATACAATGATAGTATTCAAATAAAACCTAGCACAGCCTCAAAACAAAAATATACTATAAGAAAGAAATGTATAAAAGGGCAACAAAACTTAACTATTGAAAAGAAAAACCATGCAAAGATAAACACTGTCATGGAATATTCTGCCAGGAATTTTAGAAACTTGATGAAGCAATCAGTTCTATGGAAGAAGATGAAAAACTAGAAATGCAAGAATTATGACAGAAGTGAGATGGTAATGTGATAGGGGAAAACGAAACATAAGCTGGTAGAACTCTAAGAGCAAGTAGGAATAAAAAAATCAAAATATGAAGATGAAACTGGAAGAAGTAAAAGAGAAAAGGAACACTGCAAAAATACAGAGGGTATAGGTGACTGAAATTAGAAAAATGGATGATGTGAAAGAGTCCAAAATGGATGATGTGAGTGACTGGCAAAGGAGATCTAACTGGGATTTATTCCAATGATGCAAGGATGGTTCATCATCTGCAAATCAATGTGATACTCCACATTAATGAAATGAAGGATAAAAATCATATGATCATCTCAGTAGACACAGAAAAAAGCATTTGAAAAAATTCAAGATCCATTTATGATAAAAGCTCTCAACAAAGTGGGTACAGAGGAAATGTACCTCAGCATAATAAATGCCATATATGACAAGCCTACAGCCAACACCACAATAAACCAAAGCTCTAAGTTCAGGAACATGATAAGGATGCCAACTCTCATCACTTTTATTCAACATAGTATTGGAAGTCCTAGCCACAGCAATTAGGCAAGAAAAAGAAATAAAAGGCATCCAAATTGGAAAGAAATAAAACAGTAAATATTTGTACAGTACCTATTTGTGAATGACATGATACTATATAGAGAAAACCCTAAAGGCTCCTCCAAATAACTATTAGAACTAGTAAATGAGTTCAGTAAAGTAGCAGGATGCAAAATTAATATGTGCAAATCTGCTATGTTTCTATACATGAATAACAAACTATCAGAAAGAGAACTTAAGAAAACAATCCCATTTACAGTTGCATCAAAAAGAATAAAATACCTAGGAATTAATTAAAGCAAGGAGATGAAAGAGCTGTACACTGAAAACTGTAACACTGATGAAATAAATTGAAGAAGACAGAAAGAAATGGAAAGATACTCTGTGCTCATGGATTGGAAGAATTAATATTGTTAAAATGTCCATATTACCCAAAGCAATCTACAGATTCAATGCAATCTCTGTGGCATGTTTCACAGAACAAGAACAAATAATTCTAAAGTTTCTATGTAATCACAAAAGACCCCAAATAGCCAAAACAATCTTGAAAAAGAAGAACAAAGCTGGAGGTATCATGCTCCTTGCTTTCAAACTATATTACAAAGCTATAGTAATTAAAACAGTATGGTATTGGCAAAAAAACAGACAAATAGGTCAATGGAACAGAATAGAGGGCCCAGAATAAACTCCATGCCTACATGGTCAATTATTTTAAGACAAGGGAGCCAAGAATATATAATGTGGAAGAGGAAAGTTTCTTCAATAAATGGTGTTGCAAAAACTGGACAGCCACATGCAAAAGAATGAAACTGGACCACTATCTTAATGCAAAAATTAACTCAAAATGGAGCAAAGAGTTGAATGTAAGACCTGAAACCATAAAAATCCCAGAAAAAACATAGATGGTAGGCTCCTTGATATCATTTTTGGTGTTGAATTTTTGAATCTGACTCCAAAAGCAAAGGCAACAAAAGCAAAAATAAACAGGTGAGACTACATCTACCTAGAAAGCTTCTGCACACAAAAAGGAAACCATCAACAAAATGAAGAGGCAACCTATGTAATGGCAGAAAATATCTGCAAATCATTTATCCAGTAAGGGGTTAACATCCAAAATATATAAAGAACTCAACAGCAAAAAACAAAAAACCCACAAACAATCCAATTAAAAAGTGGGTAGAGAATTTCAATAGACATTTTTTCAAAGAAGACATATGGATAGCCAACAAGTACATGAAAAGATTCTCAATAACCCTAATTATGAGGGAATCAAAACCACAATGAGAAATCACCTCACACCTGTTAGAATGGCAACTATGGAAAAGATAAGAGGTAACAAGTGTTGGTGAGAATGTGAAGAAAAGGGAAACCTAGTACACTGTTGGTGAGAATGCAAATTAGTGCAGCCACTATGGAAAACAGTATGGAGACGTCCTCGCAAATTAAAAATAGAACAACCATATGCTCAAGCAGTTTCACTTCTGAGTATTTATCCAAAGAAGTTGAAAACGCTAATTAAAAAATATATATATGCAGGCTTCCCTGGTGGTGCAGTGGTTGACAGTCCACCTGCCAATGCAGGGGACACGGGTTCGTGCCCCGGTCTGGGAAGATCCCACATGCTGTGGAGCAGCTGCGCCCGTAAGCCATGGCCGCTGAGCCTACGTGTCCGGAGCCTGTGCTCCGCAACGGGAGAGGCCCCAACAACAGTGAGAGGCCTGCATACCACAAAACAAACAAACAAACAAACAAATATATATATATGCACCCCGTGTTCAGTGCAGCATTATTTACGAGAGCCAAGATATGGAAACATAGTATCCATTGATGGATTAATGGATTAAAAAATTGTGAGATACCCACACACACACACACACACACACACACACACACACACACACTACTCAGCCATAAAATAAGAAGGAAACCTTGCCATGTGCGACAACATGGATGGACCTTAAGGGCATTATGCTAAGTAAAAGAAGTCAGACAAAGAAAAGACAAATAACACTGATTTCATTTATATGTGGAATCTGAAAAATAAAACAAACCAAAGAAAACAAGTAAAACTCATAGATACAGAGAACAGATTGGTGGTTACCAGAGGGGAAGGGCATTGGGGGTAGGCAAAATAAGTGAAGAGTGTCAGCTATATGGCGATGAATGGCAACTAGACTTATTTGGGTGATTGTAGTGTGTACAAGTATCAAATTATAATGCCACACACCAAACTTAGGTTTTATTCCATTTTTTTCCTCAAAAAGTCAAAACTGATGAATATTAAGCAAAAACAACAACAAAAAATCTCTTCTGCGACCTCTTTAAATATATGTTTCCCCTTTGAAAAATTTTCCTTGACAATACACAGTAATACAGGACCAAGGTTTTATAAGTGATAAATCTTGTCCTTTTATTAGAGCTATCCAAAAAAATGTAACTTAATATTTTAGAAGTGCAAAGTAATTTAAAAGACCTATTCAGATGGCTTTAAGTTGTCTTTTGATACATAGCTGGATCAACACAGATCTAGATAAGACTACTCTTAGAGACGTTTTAGTGTTAAAGCATCATTCCTCCAAAAAGCAATTCAAATCTTCAGCCTACTTAAGAATGTATAATAAATTTTGTGCAGAGGCAAAATCAGGTTTACAATGTACTGGGGAAAGGAATATATATAAGATTTTAAAAGGGCAGTACAGATGATTAATGAGCCAGAAAGATTGATTTATGAGGAAAGATTAAAAGAATTAACTATGTATGGAATGGCTAAGTTAAAAAAAAATTATAATGAAGAAAATTAGTTGACTTGTTACGGAACAGTAGAACACTCCATTAGGATATTTAAAATTGGACTGAAGAACAGAAAACTATACAAAAACCTTTAAAGCTGAGCATGAATGTCTGAATTATTTAGTTATATATATATATACATATTCCATTCCCTGTGGTAACACATCACTGCCAATTCAGGAACATTCAGTTCATGCCAATATTATACAAAGGAAACAAGTAAAGATTTTTTCTAATCATGTTACATCTAAAAACACTTATCATTTATATATACTTTACTACTGAAAAAAATAATATGAAAGTGGAATCTCTCTACATACAGATAAAAAATAATTGCCTACTATTTGAAATCTGGTTCTAATATCAGTATATCAGTACTGGGAAGTGATAAACCATCAATGTTAGAGGCTAATTTTATGTTAAGCTTTTTATTCCATATCCAGATAGAAACAGAGGTTTGGAGGACATGATTCAAATTCAAATCATGCTAAATTATAATCAAGGTCTCCTATGATACTTTTAAGAATGGTCTAAATGAACATGCACTCTCTTTGGCCAATCTTTTTAAGCAGAGTTATCTCACCCTGGTTATATAGGGGAAAATAATTAATGAAAATTCACAGGAAATTATTTTCTATTGAGGAAATCCAAGTGATTTAAGAGAACAGTCTAAATTAATATCTGATGATATACTGAAAGATAAAGTCATTTATGTAAATTAATGCATGATATCCATATGATTTGAAATGAACTATTTAATTTTCAAATAGCTAAATATAATATGATATAGGAAACTCCATCCTATAACTTAACCAAGAATAATTTGAGACAGTAGACAATACTTTTTTTTTTTTTTTTTTTGCGGTACGCCGGCCTCTCACTGTTGTGGCCTCTCCCGTTGCGGAGCACATGCTCCGGACGCGCAGGCCCAGCAGCCATGGCTCACGGGCCTAACGGCTCCGCAGCATGTGGGATCTTCCCGGACCGGGGCACAAACCCGTATCCCCTGCATCGGCAGGCGGACTCTCAACCACTGTGCCACCAGGAAAGCCTGACAATACTTTTTAATCTCTATAAAGAAAAATATGTTCCTTAGTGAAATTTATACCTTGTAAAACAACATGATTGTGGATTTTTATGGTACACTTTTTTGATTTGTCTTTCAACAGGTATGTTTTTAGTTCCCTATAAATAATTAGCATGTTCAAGTATGTGAGGTACCAATACAGTTATGCTATAAAATTAAATCAAAGAAATTTATATATTTCATCAAGATTTTGTTACCTAGTGCTATAGGAACTAACAACTGTTTGATAGAAATACTATAAAAATGATTAGAGCAAAGCTCAGACATTTCAATTATTCTGAAAATTGTTTTAAGCTTATGAGGGCCATTAAGTTACCTCCTTAGTATCCAAAGACCAAACGAGGGAAAAAAATATCTTTATCATTGTTTTAGATTCCTTGCAAATAATGGACATATCTTAAGTTTTACAACAAAATAAATGATTAAATATTTACTTCAATTAATCTTTTTAAATTCTCTTCTTAAGATTTTAAAAATCCGGGGTACTTGTCCAACACTTACATTGAATGAGCCTTAATAAATTTCAAAAAAATATGAAAGGACAAGCATCCTTATGCCTCCCAACTTTAGAATATCAAGGTTTGTATTTTCTTTCTAAATCTTGTGTTGTTGGTTTTTAAAAATATTTTACAAACCTAATAACACAGACAACAATGTGTTGATTATTTATAATCATAGACAAATATTTAATATCTGCTTCAGACAAAGGATGCCTAGGAAAAGAGAAAGTGATAGGTCAAGTATACTATATATTTATATGACTACATATATATGTTAGGCCTCCTGCTAGATTCTTTTACAAGCAGTTAGAAAAATTAGAACTTTTAAAAAAAGCTCAGTACAATTCCATCAATCAAACACAGAGGATTAATCTAAGAAATTTGCTGACATAAGGAAACATAAAGTGCTCGTTATTAAAGACTGGCAATATTTTGTAGCTTCTCCACCAAGTAATAAAACTATAAGTACAGAGTACATCAGCAGCCCTAATAAAATTGGTAGGTCTCCTCAGTCTGATAGGGTAAGAAATAAAACACAGATGAGCTACCCACAAATGAATAACCTAATATCAATCACTTCTTCGTTATCATGGAAAAGCTGAGGGCAGGTCACATATTTATTTCTCTTCCCATTATAAACTATTACTCATGGAAGAAATTTTAGCATGTCTGTACTTATAAAACTGCTACATTTTTGTGTCATTTAAAATGTTATTTGGAAATTATTACCAGTATATAATTCATTATACATTGTATTTGACTTAAGAGAACTCTGCACTAACAATGCAGTTGATTTTTTAATGATGTCTAAGTTAAACCTAAGTAATACAGTGCAATTGAAAAAAATTTATGGACTGTGTTTATACTGGATTCTTGAACATTTCACAAGGACAACCTCTAAAACATTAAAAAATGAGGAGAGATTTAACAACAAAACAAAAATTGTATTAGTGAAAAAGAACACTTGCTACTATAACAATCAAAACTCCCAGTCAATTTTTACTGTGTGAAACCCATTAAAATTTTGTTTATTCTGATCAAAGTTTGAAGCAGATATTCCTGCCTTCTCCTTTTCATTCTAGGAATCAGCTTCATCTACACTGTGGCTCTATTATTTTCCAGGTCCTAGAAGTTCTCTCCATTAAGTCAGCTGATGGGAAACAGAGAATGGATGATTGCCCCACACCAGGGTTTTATGGACAATACCAGGTTTTTATGGATCACACTAGGAATGCATACATTATTTCCACACACATTCCATTGGCTAAAACACAGTAAAATAGTTACTTCTTGCTGCAAAAGAGGATAGGAAATGTAGTTTAACTTGTGCTCAGGAACATGAGAAAACAGGTTTTGTAAGAGTCTAACTAGTCTTTGCTAAAGTCCACCAGTCTCATTGCCAAATCTCCATTTTACTCTTTTTTTTCACCCATATAGTCTCCACAGACAACTCAAAGTTCCACAAAGACATCATATAAAGCTCAAAGTTGAGGATCTCTGAGTGATGTAACATGTATGAACTCAAAGGGCAGTTTACCTGCCCCTCTGTACAGCAATATACAATTGGGAAACAGGACAAGGTAGCCACAATGAATACTTCCATTTAGGAAAGGGAAAACAGTGATGTAGCAGTCCCTGCCGGGAAGGCATTATGAGAGCCCTCTTAAGGTGGTAAGAGAAATTGCTTGATTAGGACCTAATCCTACACTCCGGATGGGCCTCCCTCTTACACTGTTCTCCATGGGTTCTGACTTCACCTTAAGGAGTTTCCTACTTAATTATTATCCTACGTGGGGCATTAGGTATATACACCATCAGAATTGGGGGTTCAGCTCCTTTAGGAACTGTACAGCTTTCATAATTTGCTTCTTGCTTTGCAAGTTTAAGGATCCAAGTGTAAGAAATTATCAGGCAAAGGCTTTTTTAGCCTTAGCTCATGGTTTCTTTGACAATACAATTATCCCCAAGGTATTGTGGACTTGTGTGTTTCTTTCTAGTCAGTTGTATGTGCTGATAACTACAGGGAAAGATCTTTCTGAGTGTTATTTCCCAAGTTTGATTTGTTTCCTTGCTTCCTTGCCCCCATGACACACTCTCTTTCTGAATATGTGTGTGTGTTTGTGTGTGTGTGTGTGTGTGTACATAATTGTGGCTACGCTAAAGCTATCTGAAAACTAGTCGGGAAAGCCATGTATGTAATTTGATCTAGGCTGCAGGGCTGCATCCGTTTGTTCAGTTGAGACATTTAACTGGGCCTTTATAGCTAAGAACTTTCTCAAATATATTTATTACTATTTGGGGTTAAGAAGAAGTTGCATTTTCCAAACCTGTAAGGATTTTTACCACTGAAATTTCTCCATTCTCATTTTTCACTGTTTGGAAATGAGCTGATTCCTACCTAATCACACTTCTTTCTTGTAACACTTTGCTGAAGGCACCAAGAGTAGCCAACACACTATTATTCTGAGTCTTTCCAAGCATCTCCCCAGAGCCACAGTCTCAGTAGGCACTAGGTCTGCCTTCCAAATTGCTACAATTGACATGGAACATTTTTTTTCATTGAATCCCAGTATTGTTCTTTTCTCTCACAGCCCTGCTGGCTAGTCGCTAAGTCATCAACACATACTTTTAGGTTTTTGTTATATCATCTCACTCTAGCACCAATTTCTGAACTTTTGTACTAGGAAAACACCATCTGCTATTAGACATACACACACACACACACTCACACACACACACACCCCAAAACAAAAGAAGAAAATAAAAAACCTTAGTGGCCCAAAACCATACAATCTAAAACCTAATTTTTTGAGCACACAAAGTCCAATGCTGACATTCCTGC
>NW_006797028.1:503978-512450 GCF_000442215.2 Lipotes vexillifer | reverse complement strand
CCTGCTCGGTGCGCAGCCTTTAAGGCAACGTCTCCATCTCGTGGGTCTACCTTCCTCTAGATCCTCATACTCCTTTCCATCCAGATAAGCAGATGGAGAAATTGAGATAGATGACCATGGATGGGAGTTTTTAGAAAAAGTGATGGAAGTGACGTTCATTAGCTAGAACTTACATGTAAGACAAGATTAAAAAATCAGTCAGAAAGAAAGAGGTTTGGTGAGTTCCTGACACATTGTTGAAAGAAAAAAACAACAAAGCTCTACGGAAGGACATAAAGGAAGACTTGAAGAAATGAAGACTGAAATCTTGTTTTTCTGTAGAAAGACTTAAAATTCTAAATTTTCTATTTTCATCTAACTAATATGTAAAGTTAATATAATTATAATCCAATTAGTTAAATGGTTAAGGAACTTGACCAAATGATTTCAAATTTATAATAGAGTAAAATATATTAAAAATGGCAACAAGGCATATGAAAATTTAGTACTCTTATGTTCAATTAATATAAAAATGAGGAGATGCCATTTCCTTCTAACCAGCTGTCAAAATGCATTGATAATAACAATGACTGACAAGCATATAAAGGAAATATTTACAATCATATTCTGTTAGGGGGACTCCAAATCAAGTACAGTCGCTCTTGAGGGAAGTTTGATAACAGGTTTCAAATTTTATGTTAATATCCTTTGATCCAGCAATCATACTTCCAGGAACTTATACTAATGAGATAACTGGAAAGTTCAAAGAGGTGTAAGTACAAGAATAATTATCATATCACATTTTAAAATAGAGAAAATTTACTAAATGTCTCTAAAATAGAGATTGGTCAAATACTGTCTTTAAAAGTGGAATTCTAAACAACCACTAAAAATTATAATATAAACTAAATATTCATATAGAAAGAGGTGACAACAACACATAGTGATGAATGAAAAACATCACATTAGTAGTAAGTGTGTGTGTATGGAGAGGAGAAAAAGAAAGAGAGAAAATTGAGAACTTGTGAACGAGTACTTACAAAATATTGAGTAAATTTTTATGTAGTCTAAAAAGATCATTTTCCCAGTCAATGGTTGGCCAGAACTTGAATGTGTTAAATGTCAAAAGTGGTTATTTCTGGGTATAAATCTAAATGATTTTTGTCTTGTTTAAGTACTTAGCGGAAAAACTATTGGAAATAGATTTAGAAGATCCTTAACTGCTGTGATGCAATTGTGTGACTTCCAATAGGTGATTAAACCATATGAGCTTGAGCTGGCTCAACTGTAAAAGTGAGATAATGCTTACCTCACAAACTTGTAAGATTAAATTAGATAACATATTTAAAAGTTGTTAGCACTTCCAATAAAATTATTTTTAAAATATTTTTTCCTAAAAGTTTTCTTCCTTAAAAGTATTTGACAAAAATTATTTCTGGTTTCCATAAACTTTGGGATAAAAGTATGGGGTAGAAAACTCTGAATTATGTTGATATGGCCCATTTTTCCAGAATATGTCCCATCTTGATAAAGGTTCCATTTTGACTCAAAAAATGATCTTTGCTATTATTTTCTTTGTTTCTATTTATTTCTGCTCTGATCTTTATGATTTCTGTCCTTCTACTAACTTTGGGTTTTCTTTGTTCTTCTTTCTCTAGCTCCTTTAGGTGTAAGGTTAGATTGTTTATTTGAGATTTTTCTTGTTTCTTGAGGCAGGCTTGTATTGCTATAAGCTTCCCTCTTAGAACTGCTTTTGCTGCATCCCATAGGTTTTGGATTGTTGTGTTTTCGTTGTAATTGTCTCTAGGTTTTTGTTTTTTTTTGGCAGTATGCGGGCCTCTCACTGTTGTGGCCTCTCCCATTGTGGAGCACAGGCTCCGGATGTGCAGGCTCAGCGGCCATGGCTCACGGGCCTAGCCACTCCGTGGCATGTGGGATCTTCCCAGACTGGGGCACGAACCCGTGTCCCCTGCATGGCAGGCGGACTCTCAACCACTGCGCCACCAGGGAAGCCCTCTAGGTATATTTTTATTTCCTCTTTGATTTCTTCAGTGATCTCTTGGTTATTTAGCAACGTATTGTTTAGCCTCCATGTGTTTGTGTTTTTCACGTTTTTTTCCCTGTAACTGATTTTTAATCTCACAGCGTTGTGGTTGGAAAAGATGCTTGATATGATTTCAATTTTCTTAAATTTACCAAGGCTTGATTTGTGACCCAAGATGTGATCTATCCTGGAGAATGTTCCATGTGCACTTGAGAAGAAAGTCTAATCTGCTGTTTTCGGATGGAATGTCCTATAAATATCAATTAAATCTATCTGGTCTATTGTGTCATTTAAAGCTTGTGTTTCCTTATTAATTTTCTGTTTAGATGATCTGTCCATTGGTGTAAGTGAGGTGTTAAAGACCCCCACTATTATTGTGTTACTGTCAATTTCCTCTTTTATAGCTGTTAGCATTTGCCTTATGTATTGAGGTGCTCCTATGTTGGGTGCACATATATTTATAATTGTTATATCTTCTTCTTGGATTGATCCCTTGATCATTATGTAGTGTCCTTCCTTGTCTTTTGTAACATTCTTTATTTTAAAGTCTATTTTATCTGATGTGAGTATTACTACTTCTGCTTTCTTTTGATTTCCATTTGCATGGAATATCTTTTTCTATCCCCTCACTTTCTGTCTGTATGTGTCCCTAAGTCTGAAGTGGGTCTCTTGTAGACAGCATATATATAGGTCTTGTTTTTGTATCCATTCAGTGAGCCTGTGTCTTTTGGTTGGAGCATTTAATCCATTCACGTTTAAGGTAATTATTGATATGTATGTTCCTACTTTCATTTTCTTAATTGTTTTGCGTTTGTTTTTGTAGGTCCTTTTCTTCTCTTGGGTTTCCCACTTAGAGAAGTTCCTTTAGCATTTGTTGTAGACCTGGTTTGGTGGTGCTGAATTTTCTTAGCTTTTGATTGTCTGTAAAGCTTTTGATTTCCCTGTTGAATCTGAATGAGATCCTTGCCAGGTAGAGTAATCTTGGTTGTAGGTTCTTCTCTTTCATCACTTTAAATATATCATGGCACTCCCTTCTGGCTTGTGGAGCTTCTGCTGAGAAAACAGCTGTTAACCTTATGGGAATTCCCTCGTATATTATTTGTCATTTCCCCCTTGTTGTTTTCAATAATTTTTCTTTGTCTTTAATTTTTGTCAAGTTGATTACAATGTGTCTCAGTGTGTTTCCCCTTGGGTTTATCCTGCCTGGGACTCTGTGCTTTCTGGACCTGGGTGGCTATTTCCTTTCCCATGTTAGGGAAGTTTTCGACTATAATCTCTTCAAATATTTTCTCGGGTCCTTTCTCTCTCTCTTCTCCCTCTGGGACCCCTATAATGCGAATGTTGTTGCATTTAATGTTGTCCCAGAGGTCTCTTAAGCTGTGTTCATTTCTTTTCATTCCTTTTTCTTTATTCTGTCCCACGGCAGTGAATTCCACCATTCTGTCTTCCACGTCACTTACCTGTTCTTCTGCCTCAGTTATTCTGCTATTGATTCCTTCTAGTTTTCCTGTAGTTTTCATTTCAGTTATTGTATTGTTCATCTCTGTTTTTTGTTCTTTAATTATTCTAGGTCTTTGTTAAATATTTCTTGCATCTTTTCGATCTTTGTCTCCATTCTTTTTCCGAGGTCCTGGATCAGCTTCACTATCATTATTCTGAATTCTTTTTCTGGAAGGTTGCCTATCTCCACTTCATTTAGTTTATTTTCAGGAGTTTTATCTTGTTCCTTCATCTGGTACATAGACTTCTGCCTTTTCGTCTTGTCTATCTTTCTGTGAATGTGATTTTTGTTCCACAGGCTGCAATATTGTAGTTCTTCTTGCTTCTGCTATCAGCCCTCTGGTGCATGAGGGTATCTAAGATGCTTGAGTGGGCTTCCCTCGTGGTGCAGTGGCTGAGAGTCCGCCTGCCAATGCAGGGGACACAGGTTTGTGCCCCGGTCCAGGAAGATCCCACATGCTGCGGAGCAGCTAGGCCCATGAGCCATGGCCGCTGAGCCTGCGCATCCGGAGCCTGTGCTCTGCAATGGGAGAGGCCAAAAAAAAAAAAAAAAAAAAAAAAAAAAAAAAAAAAAAGATGCTTGAGCAAGTTTCCTGATGGGAGGGACTGGTGGTGGGTAGGGCTGGGTGTTGCTCTGGTGGGCAGAGCTCAGGAAAACTTTAATCCACTTGACTGCTGATGGGTGGGGCTGGGTTCCCTCTCTGTTGGTTGTTTGGCCTGAAGTGACCCAACCCGGCTCTTTTGTGGGGCTAATGGCAGACTCCAGGACGGCTCATACCAAGGAGTACTTCCCAGAACTTCTGCTGCTAGTGTCCTTGTCCTCACAGTGAGCCACTGCCACCCCCCACCTCTGCAGGAGACCCTCCAACACTAGCAGTAGGTCTGGTTCAGTCTCCTATGGGGTCACTGCTCCTTCTCCTGGGTCCCGATGCCCACACTGCTTTGTGTATGCCCTCTTTGAGGGGAGTCTCTGTTTCCCCCAGTCCTTTCGAAGTCCTGCAGTCAAATCCTGCTAACCTTTGAAGTCTGATTCTCTAGGAATTCCTCCTCCAGTTGCCAGACCCCCAGGTTGGGAAGCCTGATGTGGGGCTCAGAATCTTCACTCCAGTGGGTGGACTTCTGTGGTATAAATGTTCTCCAGTTTGTGAGTCACCAACCCAGCAGTTATAGGATTTGATTTTATTGTGATTGTGTCCCTCCTACTATCTCATTGTGGCTTCTCCTTTGTCTTTGGATGTGGGGTATCTTTTTGGTGAGTTCCAGTGTCTTCCTGTCGATGATTGTTCAGCAGTTACTTGTTATTCCAGTGCTCTTGCAAGAGGGAGTGAGCGTACGTCCTTCTACTCTGCCATCTTGAACCAATCTCTGATGTACCTGAAAACTTAAATCTCCAGTTTTCAGAGTAAGCTAGGTCTCATCTCTTCAAGTCTGGAGTGTCAAGGGAAAGCCTGGCTTTCAGGAACCACTGTGTTGCATCAGAATGAACATTTATAGGTGGGATTCAAGCTGAATTCCTACTCCAGAGAGTCACCTTCCAAAACACTCCAACCTCCAGAACTCCACACTCCAGAGGCTCTCCTTTCCACATGCTGCCTCTCCCCTTCCATGCAGGTCCTCAGGTTGCCTATATTCTTGCTAATTTTCTGTCTATTCTTCTATTTATTACTGAGGAAAAAATGTTGAGATATCTCACTGTGGATTTGTGTATTCCTCCAGGCAATTCTATCAGTTTTTGCTTAATGTTTAGGATTGTTATGTATTCCTGTTATGTCTTATGAGTTCATCCCTCTATTATTATAAAATGATCCTCTTTATTCCTCGTACTATTCTCTGTTCTGATATCTACTTTGTTTGATACTAATTACCATCATATCTTTATTTTGACTAGTATTATTATATTATATATTTTCTATCCCTTGAATTTTACCCTACTTATGTCTTATATTTGAAGTGGGTTTCTTGGAGTCAGAACATAGCTGAGTCTTGCTTCTAAATTCAATCTGATAATCACTGCCTTTTAACTGGAGTTTTTAAGTCATTCACATTTAATATGATTATTTATATTGTTGGGTTTAAATATACCTAATGCTATTTTTTTTAATTTCATTTGTTCTTTGTGACTTTTCTGTCCATTTCCTGCCTTCTTTTGGATTACTTCAGAATTTTTTTCTTATTGTGTTTTATATACTCATTTGGGCTTATTAGCTATAATTATTTATTGTTATTTTAGTGATTGCTTTAGGGTTTACAGTAAATATTTTAAATTTATCCCTGTCTACTTTCCAGTGATAGTAAACTACACATCACGTATAGTATATAAAAACTGTCCAAAAGTACTTCCTTTGGGCTTTAACTCCCTTTTGGGCTTTATGATATTGTAGTCATAGATTTTACTTCTACACAGTTATAAACCCTGCACTACATATTGTTATTTTTTAATTAAATAGTAGATAAATTTTAAAGATTTAAATAATTAGAATATATTAAGTATTATCTAAAATAACTAGGGAAGTATAGTTTTACTCTTGTAGTTTTTGTTTCTGGCTTCTTCATTCCTCTGTGTAGACCCAGGTTTCTCTCTGGTTTTATTTTCCTTCTGTTTGAAGAATTTCTTTCAGTGAATGTCTGCTGGTGAGAAAAAATTTCAATTTATCTATGTCTGAAAAAGCCTACATTTCACCTTCATTTTTGAAAATATTTTCTCAGGATAAAGTATTATATGTCGACAATTTTTTAAAGTGCTTTAAAGATGTTCCTCCACTGTGTCCTAGCCAGAATTTTTTTTTTTTTTTTTTTTTTTTTGCGGTACACGGGCCTCTCACTGTTGTGGCCTCTCCTGTTGCGGAGCAACAGGCTCCCGACGCGCAGGCTCAGCGGTCATGGCTCACGGGTGCAGCTGCTCTGTGGCATGTGGGATCTTCCCGAACCGGGGCACAAACCCATGTCCCCTGCATCGGCAGGTGGACTCTCAACCACCGCGCCACCAGGGAAGCCCTTAACCAGAATTTTTTATCGCATGAGATGTCATACTTATTTTCTGTGATCACAATGTGTCATTTTTTCTATATCTGTTTTTTAAGATTTTCTTATTAATTGTTTTAAGCAATTGGATTATATGGGGCTTGTGCTGTTTTCTTCTAGTTTCTTGTGCTTGGGTTTTACTGAAATCTGTGGGTTTACAGTTTTAACCAATTTTGGAAAAATTGCAGCCATAATCTCTTCAATTATTTTACCTACCACTCCTCTACCTTTCATTGATTTCAATTACAAATCTATCAGACTACTTCTAGTTGTCTCACAGCTCATTAATGCTCTTTTCATTTTTTATTAATTTTTCTTCCTTTATGTTTCATTTTGGAGAGTTTGTGTTGACGTCTTCAAGTTCACCAATCATTTTTCTGCAATGTCTTATCTTCCTTTAATTCCATCCAGTGTATTTTTTACCTTTGACATTGTAGTTTCCATCTATTAATACAGATATAGGATGTGGATCTTTCTGTATCTTCACTGCCTCTACTAACATGTAAGACATTTCCTCTGACTCCCTGAATATGTGAAATATAGATGTAAAAACTATTTTAATTTCCAATTTCTATCATTTGTGTAATTTCTGGGTCAGTTTCAATAAATGATTCTTATACTTATTTTGGATTATATTTATCTGCTTCTTTGCATGTATGGTAATTTTTTATTGGTTTCTAGACATTTTGGACATTAATTTTTTGAATGCTGAAAATTTTAGTATTCTTATAAATATTCTAGAGATTTCTGTACACATGTTTAATTTATTTGGAGTATTTGGGATCACTTTGATACTTTCAGGTCTTGCTTTTAAAGTTTGTTAGGTGGTCCCAAATCAGCATTTTGACTAGGGTTCATGTCTCCTCTAATGTGGGAAGACCCTTCATAGTACTCTAACCAATGCCCCTTGAATTACTAGGTTTTCCACTTAGGCGGTTGGGAACAGGAGCTGTCCTCCATCCCACCGCTCTCCCACCCCTTGCTTAGCCCTGGCCACATTCTGTTTTATCCTTCCAGGTGGTCCTTTCCCAGCCTCTACCAGTTTCCTCAAAGACACACTGATCAGAACTTAGCAAACCACTTGAGGGGGGCCTCTGCAGATCTTGGGTTTTTTTCTGCATGCCTCATTCCTCTCTCAGACCCTATCCTGTGACTCTAGCTGAGTTGCCTCCCCTCAATTCCCAGCTGCATTTCCTGAACTTGTGACAGCTGGGCTGTGCCTGGGTTCCCACCCTTTATTAGTCTGCTCAAGCCCCCATAACAATATACCATAGACTGGGTGCCTTAAACAACAAATTTATTGTTCACGGTTCTGGAGGCTGAAAGTCTGACATCAGGGTGCCAGCATGGCTGGGTTCTGATGAGATCAGATCTCTCTTCCTGGTTTGTAGATGTCCACCTTCTTGCTCTGTCCTCACATGGCAGAGGGAGAAAGAAAGAGAGAGAGTAAGAGCACAAGATCTCCTGATATCTCTTCTTAAAGAGATATTTAAAAGGGTACTAATCCCATCGTGAGGGCCCCACCCTCATGACTCATATATAAACCTAATCTTCCAAGGGCCTTATGTCCAAATATTAGGCATTAAGGCTTCAATATATGAATTTCAGGGAGAGACAATTCAGTTTATAGCATGCCTCCTATGTTTTGGCCTGGAAGCTTTCTCCAGGCAGCAAGTTGAGGCAATTATAGGGCTCACTGCATTTTTTCCCATCTCTCAGGGATTAGTGTCCATCATTCCTGATGTTCAGTGGCTTGATTGCTATACTTTTATATATTTTGTCTGGAGTTGTTTTGTGTAGGAGGATAATTCGGTTCCTGCTATTCCATCTTGACTGGAAATGGACTACTCATTGTTTTAAATTATATTCTTATTGATTATTGCAATAGCATGTAAAAATAAATTCTCTCAATATTTATTCTTAGGGAA
>NW_006797028.1:478390-503846 GCF_000442215.2 Lipotes vexillifer | reverse complement strand
GGAAAGAGGATGGATTTTGCTCACAACTCTTTCTTTTCCTTGGTCTCCAAGTTCTGAGACCTGTCCACTGTAACATTCTTTCAGATGGTTTACTATTTTGAGTCATAGTAGGAATTTGAGTAGCAATTAATTCCCACTAACTAATCAGATAAATTTTATAAAATTTTAAGAAAGTATAGTCTAAATGTGTTTCTAATGATAGACTATAAGAAAGCTGAAAAAAAAGTTAAATATGTTAAAGATTTAATGCCTAGTGTGATAGTATTTGGTGGGGGGGCTTTGGGAAGGTCATTAGGTCATGAGGGTGGAACCTCAAGAATGGCTTTAGTGCCCTTATAAGAAGAGACAAGAAAGATGACCTCTTTCTCTCCACCACATGAGGACACAGTAAGAAGGCTCAATCCTCAAGCCAGGAAGAGGGTTCTCTCCAGAACCAGACCATGCTGGCACCCTGATCAACCTCCAAATATGTAAGAAATAAATTTCTGTTGTTTAAGTCAGCCCGTCTACATTTTTTTGTTGTGGTTGTTATAGCAGCCAGAGCTGACCACACCTCCTGAGTGCAATGGAGATAGAGACCTCTAAATAACCTTGAAATGGAGGATTAAAGGGGATAGAGAGGCAACAAGAAGATCTACACATGAAAGAGGAGAGAATGATCCCTCTGTAAATGGAACATCCAGCTTTTCTCCCATGCCGTTATATCTATCATTGAAAAATAATTCCTAAACATAGTATTATCATACTGATCAAAGTGTATCAAAGAAGAATGTATGTGAAAGCAATTCCATAACTACAAAGCATTACACACATATCTGTCAATTTTCCTTTTAACTGATCCTGATATGGATGCACCTAAAAAAAGAACTTCATTATTAAAAAAATAAAAATTAAATACTTTTTGGACAAAGGCTTAAGCTGATTCTCTCCAAGAGTGCTAGCAGCCTTTTTGCTTACAGCCAAGTTTGCAACTTGAATTGACAATGTCATACAGATTCCTGGATGACCAGAGATCAAGAGCAGATAGGAGTCTGTCTGTTACTGGGGCACTAGGAGATCATGTCACGAGTGTGTTCTTGAGTGAGTCCATTAAAAAAATACTCATTTATCAAAAAAACTGCCATCGTTATCCACTACATGCAAATAATATGAAAGCAAATGTGAAAAAAACTCAAATAGTTTGAAACTAAATGATTTCACTTGTTTGTATTAATGAAAATTGAGCATTTAATAGTGGGAACAGAAAAATAATTAACAGAATAGTGAATTTTGGTATGGTCTATACTTTTTCTTCATTTATTTAATTATTCATTTTTAAAGGAAGAGCTCTACCATGATTCAGAATATGAGATGACATCAAAACTATGCCTTTTTAGGATTTTTAAGGGGCAAGCAAGGATCTGTTATTACATCGTATGTTGATTTCCATAAAAGTCTAAAAATAAGGTTTCGATTTAATCAGTGACAAGTTGTAAGAATTGACAAATACCAAATATCTGAATTTATTTATTCTTCCATGATGTAAAAACTAGCCAGAAACTTGTTGGCATTGTTAATACATGTGTCTGCTTTTAAAGTATACATGCTAGTTTGTGTGTCTGCGTTTATTGTGAACAGTTTGTGTATTTTAAAAAGCAAGCTTGTTTCCTTTCATGATTTATAAAAAAAACATCATAGAGAAGTTTTGTAAAACTTTCTAGATATTAGGATGCTCTCTACCACCCAACTGGAAAACACAAATACAAATAGAAATTCCTCACTCTCTCCTCTATGCATGATAATGAATGAAACCTTCTCTCGAACTCTCTGCTAGCTATGACCCTTTGCTACAAAACTCCTTGCCAGCATTCTTCCTATCATTTCTGGTTCCTCTCTTCATGTTCTTCTAACCCATTCAAATTGCCTTTCATCTCCACCATTCCACCAAAACTGTTCTCTTCAAGATCACCAATGTCCTCCATGTTGCCAAATTCATTGTTCAGATCTCAGTCTTCAGAGATCAATTGTCTCTGTCTTGCTCAATAATTTCTACCTGCACTTTCCATTAATACCTCAAATGCAAAGGGCTAACATGGAAATAAGCTCTTGTGAGATTCAACACTTCAATTCTTTACTTCTTGTGTCTACATACTCAATTCTTTCCCATTACCTGATGATTTTTCTCCTAAATCTGACCTCTATTCCTACCAGCCCTTCTTGAATTTAGACCCTCAGTTCCTTTCACTATATAATTTTTATCATAACTCTCTGCCTCTTTTTCCTTATCCCACTCTTTGTGTTGGTGGCAGGTTAATGGTCATAAGGCAAAGCCCTACATCATGAGCATCCCTTGCTCAAATGCTTTCGATGGTTCCTCAGTACTAGGAATTCAAGGCTCTGGGTGAGGTGGACCCTGCAGGTTTTTTCATAATTGTATCACAGAATTCTTTCGTATAGAAAAAAATGTTTTTGCATCCTCCTTTTCCTGTTTTGAGGATTTTTTTTTCTTATTTCTCCACGAATATTAAATGTTTTCCACATTGTATTTTGTTCTCTGAATGGAATTAAAAAGAAATTGTTTGCTTTGATTTTGCTCTTTGTGTTAGAGGCTTTCCTCAAAATTTTGTGACCCTTTGCTACCCATTAATTTTTAGATTTCTTCATTCTGTTAACTCAGTTACACCCCTGGAAGCTTTCTAGCTTCAAAAATCTTGTTTGTCTTATAGTTATTTCCATGCCTTTTTGAATTTGTGCTCTTTTAAAATTATCTCTCTCTATTATTTTAGTGGGGGTAAGATGGACTAGAAATAAATACATTTGCTTCAATATGTCATGCCCTAAACAGAAGTCCCATTATTTTTTAACAACATAATTTAAGTTACTATTTACTAAAAACATGTTTTGTTTTTACACCTTGTGACTTTGCTCATGCCTCCCATCTTATCTCTGTCTTTCCATCAGATCCAAAATATACAAATGACTTTCCCAAATACCTTCTAACCATCAGCTCACAACAGAAGTAATTTCTCCTTCCCCTAATATTCCACACAGTTTATTTTATTCTCCACTGAAGTGTGGTTATTTGTACTCTTGCTGTTATATATCCCTGCCTGACTCCTTAAACAGGAGAAGGGGTTTCATTTACCTTCACCTGAGACGCTGTCTCATACACAGTAATGATCGACAAATATTTCATTAACAACATAATAAAGTGAATACACTTTTCTTGGAAGGATTTTGCTGCCAATATATTCCTAATAATTTTTCTCTTTATTCCAAGGGAAATTTCTCTTTATTTTTTCAAATCATTTCTCACTTTATCTTGCAAAGATGCCAGCAGCTATGAGTATTCATTACATGTATTTTTCCTTTATCGTACATTTTCATGCTGATAATTAATTTTAACATAAGTTGAGTAAGGCGCACAAGAAGAATACAACTTAAATCTAGTCTCTTTGTGATTTCTCTAAAATATCATTAACTCCACAGGGGGTGTTACAGTCTAAGATTATAGAAGATACCACCAATCCTGCTTTCTACACCTATTGTCACAATAATCACAGTACTCAGGACCTGGTTACATGCAAATTAAAAAAAGTGGAAACAACAGACACTCTAATTTGCTTTAAAATCATAAAACAATAAACTATAATCTTATAAGAGGATGGTAGACTTGTAATATAGTGTTTATATGACAGAACACACTGTCCTCCATTAAGTGAAAAGATTATCAAAGTTTATATTTCACTAGGTACTTGCATAGATAGATTAAAATAGTCTTTACCTGGAGTAAAGACAGTCTATCCAATAAGTCAACCCGTGATTTAATAAAGTAACCAAGATGGGAGGGACAAGGCTATTTCACAAGGAGGAAATATTTCTAATTTTACTTTCGGGCAGCTAGGCCCGTGAGCCATGGCCGCTGAGCCTGCGCGTCCGGAGCCTGTGCTCCGCAACAGGAGAGGCCACAACAGTGAGAGGACAACGTACTGCAAAAAAAAAAAAAAGAGTCAGTCACAATGATATTACTAGCTACTGCTTCTATAACATATCAAGTATATGACACTTATATAGTGTTATTTTGCATTAAAAAACAATTGGTCTTTTGATAATTTTTTTCTAACAAATCTATTTTTTAAGAAGGATAATTGCTATAATCTGAATGTTTATGTCCCCCTAAAATCAATATGTTGAAACTTAATGCCCCACATGATGATATTAGGAAGTAGGGCCTTCCTTTCAGAGGTAATTAGGTCATGAGGGCTCTGCCCTTATGAATGGGATTAGTGGGCTTATAAAAGAGACCTGAGGATGTTCCCTCGCCCTTCACCCTTTGTGAGGACATAGAGAGAAGTCAACTGTTCATGAACTAGGAAACTGGCTCTCACCAGATATAGAACTTGACCATGTAGACATCCCAGCTTAGACTTCAAACCTCCAGAACTGTCAGAAATAAATTTCTGTTGCTTATAAGCCAGTTTGTGGTAGTTTGTTATAGCAGCCTGAATGGGTTAAAACAATAATGTTTGGATTCATATATATCTACTTTAGTGAATAATTCTTAAATAAAACTAGCCATTCAGAGCTAAGGTGAAGATCACTATTCACAATTTATCAACATGTATATATGTTACACCAACATCTACTTACATAAACTCTTTCTTCTTACCAGTATTTTGTCAATATCCTCTCCATCATGGTATCTCCTTTGGAGTAGAAATTACTATCCCCATAGAGGAGGCACCAAAATTCTAAAGTAAGGTTTAAAGAGCAGACAACTGTGCATAAGAATATCTAGTTCTTGGTAAACACTTAATTTAGCCTCTTTAAGAGTTTCCTCACTTGTAAAATAGCAATAATAATGTTTGTCCCCAGATTAACAGTTATTAGGTTGTTAGGTCCTAGAACAGTAAGAAACCACCCCAAAAGTACCACTGGCTTAATAATGACTTATTCTTTAATGCTGGCTTTGTCCAGGCCACTCTAGGACAACTGTCCTCCTTGGAAGACCTTCATCTGCTAAAAGAATTTAAATAAAAGGTGTGCAGTCCATAATTTTAGTCTGTCCTGTCTCCAGGGAGATGCTCTCCTATGTGCTGACTCAGTGACCCAGGCTGCTTTGATGTCAGTGACTCATCTCAAGATCTCTTCTAAGAAGCTGTCTCCACATCTTACTATAGGAAAACAGGCCTACAACTGGTAGTTTAGTGTGGATTAAAGCAGGTAAAGGGCAATTGTAAGAGAATATGATGAGTTAATTAACAGGGATCATGTACAGAGTGCTATAAGAACAGACAAAGAGGGTAGGTAACAGCCACGAAAGGTGGTCAAGATAGGTTTCCTATGAAAATCAATGTTGAAACTCACTTCTGATTAAAAATTCCCAAATGAATTTGACTTAACAGCGAGCAATGTCAATCAAATATGTGCATTTATGTTACAGTTAGAAAATCTATTTTAAGAATATATGAAAGGTTAAAAGTCATTTTAGAGGGACAAGAAATATCCTCTTTATTTTGGTGTTTCAGAACTCAGTGAAAAAATTCTCCATTAAAAACTTTGGTCATATTCCTTCTCTAAACTTAGTTTTTCTAGACTGAAGTCAGATAATCACTGGCATAGGAAATATAGCTAAAGAAATAATGTTGAAATGTTTTTTAAAAATTAAGAGATGAAGCAGAGAATAAGAAAGTCTAACAATTAAGAGATGAAGCAGTGAATAAGAAAGTCTAACAGATATTTAAGTCCCAGAAGAATGTAGGAGATACAATCTTTGAAAACATAATGGTTGTGATTTTTCAAATCCCCTAGATGCAAGAAACAATATTTCCAATGTGTCCCAAACATAGTAAGTGACAAGAAATCCATGCTTTGATATCAAAGTAAAACTGCTTAAGTAAAAAGACTTCAAGAAAATAATAAAATACCCAGAGAAAAAAGGCAGGTCATCAAAAAATGAACAATAATTAGACTAATAGTGGAATTCTTAACAACACAAAATGAGAAGATCACTGAGTAATCTCTTTGAAGTACTGAGAGACAATCACTATTATCCTATAATTACATACCCAGGAAAAAAAAAAATGAAAATTAACTCAGGAAGAAATACCAAAATTGAATATTCCCATAGCATTTAAAAAATAAATAGTTCATGAAATATTAAATACATAGTTATGCTTACATAAAGAATCATGATAAAGTTCCTGAAATGTTCTACAAAATTCTGAGAGAAAAGATTATTCTAATCTTTTTTTTTTTTTTTGTGGTACATGGGCCTCTCACTGTTGTAGCCTCTCCTGTTGCAGAGCACAGGCTCCGGACGCGTAGGCCCAGCGGCCATGGCTCATGGACCCAGCTGCCCCACGGCACGTGGGATCCTCCCAGACTGGGGCATGAACCTGTGTCCCCTGCATCGGCAGGAGGACTCTTTACCACTGCGCCACCAGAGAAGCCCCTATTCTAATCTTATACAAGCTCTTCCAGAAGGGAAAAATCTGGAATACACCTCAACTAAGTCTAAGAGGTCACTCTTACTTAGAAACCAAAATCAGATGAAAAAAAAACCATTGGAATAGGAAGAAAAACAACAGGCTAATCTCTCTCATGAATATAAACATAAAAATAATAATGTATTGGTATATATGTATGTGTCAGGAGTTTAGCTGATCTAGGAGAGAGAGCTGAGCTGTTAGGTGCCAGTTAGTTGTCAGATTACCTGATTAAAGCAACAAGTCAAAAGTGGAAGCCTTTAATCACTCACTGCAATGGAATAAACAAGAGACAAAAACTGGAGACAGTGCTAACACCACCATTTCATTTTTTCCCCCATGTAATCGGCACATGGAATAAGAACTGTGAGGGGGCTCATATCGCAGTTGAGGGAGCCCTAAACAAAAGGATCCCAAAGTTGTATGGACCCTGGGGTCAGAACAGGGAAAAGGGGGAGGGCTAGGAATGAAGTACCAGGTACTGAGTCAGAGTGGGAAAAAAGACCTTTAAGGTTCCCCCCTCTTCCCTCATAAGGAGACCTCAGAAGTGCCTGAAATTTATTATGAGATAGGCAGACTGGTAAAAAGCCAAGTAGTCAAATTCAAATGGCATCTCACCTTGCTGGGTCAAACAGGTCCAATATTTAGGTAGGTAGGTTGGTAGGTAGAGATTGAGAGAGAGAGAAAATGAGACAGAGACAGAGAGAAAGACAGAGAGAGGTTAGGTGGATGGATGGATGGATGGATGGATGGATGGATGAATGGATAGGTAGGTAGATGATAGATACATAGAGTAGATATGAATATAAATGTGAAAGTTTGGCTTTCTAAGTTTCTAGTAGCCTATCAATATTCTTCTTATTTCTGTTCTTATTTGTATCTTAAATATTAATTTATATTTAAAAATAAAATTCTCAGACAGGAAGAAGATAAGCTAAGCATAGTCCATTAAACTATAGCAGAAATAGGGACAGTAATTAGTTTTAAAACCAGTAAATGTTTAATGTATAAGAAATTGGTATGAAGCAGTGTAAATTACTGCCTATTTCTGTCTTTTCTTTCTAAATCTGAATATGGATAAGTTAAGGATAACTTTGAATTTCCACTCTACAAAGCAAATATTTCAATGTTTCTGCTTTCAGAGTATCAAATCTCAAATCTTATTCTAACAAATTACCTATATGTTTAAGTATTGATTCTAAGAAAAGTGTTAAAAGAATTCTAGAAAAATTCAAATTAACTAATCCATACCACCAATTATTGTAACAGGCAACTGTTCCAATGAAATTTATCATCAGAGTTAATATGGAATACTCTTTTAAAAGAAAATCCAAGGTTTTTGTATAGACACCTTACTTTAAGAGAGTTTATTTGTATTTCAAGAGGACAGGTAGAGTTTACAAAATAATACATTCCAGGATTTGTTCACATGTCATTCATTATTTGAAAATAACTGGAAAAGCAAGAGTCAGAAGTGAGAAAGAAAGGAAGAAATAAGAACATTGCCAACTGAAGTTTGATTAGAAGTAGAATAATGATGACAAACCCACAGCTAACAACATACTCAGTGGTGAAAAGCTGAAAGCATTTCCTCTAAGAACAGGAACATGACAAGGATGTCCACTCTTACCACTTGTATTCAACATACCTTTGGAAGTCCTAGCCATGGCAATCAGAGAAGAAAAAGAAATAAAAGGAATCCAACGTGGAAAAGAAGAAGTAAAACTGTCACTGTTTGCAGATGACATGATACTAAACATAGAAAATCCTAATTATGCTACCAGAAAACTACTAGAGTTCATCAATGAATTTGGTAAAGTTGCAGGATACAAAATTAATACACAGAAATCTGTTGCATTTCTATACACTAACAACAACGAAAGATCAGAAACAGAAACTAAGGAAACAATCCCATTTACCATCACATCAAAAAGAATGAAATGTCTAGGTATAAACCTACCTAAGGAGGCAAGAGACCTGTACTCTGAAAACTATAAGATGCTGATGAAAGAATTCGAAGATGACATAAACAGATGGAAAGATATGCCATATTCTTGGATTGGAAGAATCAATATTGTCAAAATGACTGTACTACCCAAGACAATCTACAGATTCAATGCAATCCCTATCAAATTACCAATGGCATTTTTCACAGAACTAGAACAAAAAATTTTACGATTTGTATGGAAACACAAAAGACCCTGAATAGCCAAAGCAATTCTGAGAAAGAAAAATGGAGCTGGAGGAATCAGGCTTCCTGACTTCAGACTATACTACAAAGCTACAGTAGTCCGAACAGTATGGTACTGGCAACAAAAAAAAAAGAATTAGGGATCAGTGGTACAGGACAGAAAGCCCAGAGAAAAACTCACACACCAATGGTCAATTAATCTATGACAAGGGAGGCAAGAATATTCAGTGGAGAAAAGACAGTCTCTTCAATAAGTGGTGCTGGGAAAACTGAACAGCTACAGGTAAAGGAATGAAACTAGAACATTCTCTAACACCATACACACATACCAAAAAAACCCTCAAAATGGACTGAAGACCTAAATGTAAGACCGGATACTATAAACCTCTTAGAGGAAAATATAGGCAGACACTCTTTGACATAAATCACAAGATATGACATAAATCATATCTTTTTGGATCCACCTACTAGAGTAATGAAAATAAAAACAAAAATAAACAAGTGGGACCTAATTAAACTTAAAAACTTTTGCACAGCAAAGGAAGCCATAAACAAAATGAAGAGAACAACCGACAGAATGGGAGAAAATATTTGCAAACGATGTAACTGACAAGGGATTAATCTCCAAAATATACAAACAGCTCATGCAGCTCGATATTAAAAAACAAACAACCCAATCAAAAAAATGGTCAGAAGATCCAAATAGACATATTTCCAAAGAAGACATGCAGATGGCCAGAAAGCACATGAAAAGATGCTCAACATCACTAATTAGTAGAGAAATGCAAATCAAAACTACAATGAGTTATCACCTCACACCAGTCAGAAAGACCATCATCAAAAACAACAAATGCTGGAGAGGGTGTGGAGAAAAAAGAGTCCTCCTCCACTGTTGGTGGGAATGTAAATTGGTGCAGCCAGTATGGAGAACAGTATGGAAGTTCCTTTAAAAAACTAAAAATAGAGCTACCATATGATGCAGCAATCCCACTCCTGGGCATGTATCTGGAGAAAATTTCAAAAAGATACATGCACCCCAATGTTCATTGCAGCACTGTTTACAATAGCCAAGACATGGAAGGACATGAACTTATTTAGGTAAGAGAAATAGGCTTACAGACTTAGAAAACAAATTTAAGGTTACCAAAGGGGAAAGGTGTGGGGAGGGGGTGGTGGTGGTAATAAATTAGGAGGTTGGGATTGATATATACACACTACTATATATAAAATAGAGAATTAACAAGGACCTACTGTATAGCACAGGGAACTCTATTCAATACTGTGTAATACCCCATACAGGAAAATAATCTGGAAAAAAATAGTTATATGTATATGTATAACTAAACCACTTTGCTGTGCACCTGTAACTAACACAACATTGTAAATCAACTATACTCCAATATAAACTAAAAATTTAAAAAAATAAAACAATGCTTAACTTTTAAATCAACAGAAAGTTCTTCTAACAATTTTCTAGTGAACATCTATTTCATAAAGAAATATCTGAATACTGACATCATCATCTACCTAAATATAAAAAGGCAGTTAATAGTAAATCCATGATTATTAGATTATCAGCAATCAGAATACTGTAATGCTAACTTTCAGAGAACAGAACATACGAATATCATTAGACTTTGCTATAATTTAAAGTAATATTCAAAAAGGGTTGTGACTTTATGATAATAAAATAGTCCTTGACTTTCATAATTCTTAAGCACTTTCTTTTATCATTTTGCTGATGTATGTTCTATTTTAAAATCAGAAGGATAATGGATGTGCTTCTTAAACTGTATATTAGGTTTTCTATCAGAGCCTTGTCAGCGCCATGACAGGTGACCCACAGTGGTCTTGCCGCTGCAGCTCTCCTACTTGTCTGCTTCTCAAGGAGAGAGGGTCAGTCTTAAGGAAAGTGCAGGAGATTGCTGAATCCCTCAGGAAACATCTTAGGACCATAATAACATTTACTGCAAGCCATAATCATTTTATGTTCTCTCTAACAGTTTAAAAGCAGAGCTATACTTTGCTGTCACATGTATTTTTATTAATCAAGGGCATTCAAAGTTTGAATGGATATTGTAAATTTGAAAGTCTGGATACTTCTGATTTGTGTCAGGCACGTTTTAAAATTTAGGAAAAAAATAGAGAACCAGCCAGGATCATTAATTAATTTCATGAAAACAGAACCCACATGCAATTTAGTGGGTATTTTAATTAAATGTATTCTTAAATGTCATTAAAAAGAAAACCTGGTCCATTCAGTGTAATTATAGAGATAAAAAAGTGCACATACAGGGTAAACTCATATAAATACTTAACATCAGAATATAAATCAAGGTTATACTTTGCTGTAAAACAGTATTATACTCAAATCAATAGAGTTCCTCTCAGAATGAAAAGCAAAGACTCTGCTTGAAAAATGCAAAACTAATCTGCTTCCTAAATTGATGATCCACTGTTCTATATGTAAAATTGATTTTAAAATCTGATACCTTTAGCATACAACAAGGTACAACTGGTAGTCTATTCACATAATGTAAATTAGCATCCACAATGAAAAGAACATGAAGTCAAAGTCCATGGGTATCTCTGTCATATTAAGCTCTGTTATGACCAATAAATATGTAGTTTTTAAAGTCTTAAAAAAGAAACATATATATCTATGAGCTTTTAAACTAAACTCCACAAATAATATAAAGAAATGAATCCCAAGGCTCTCATGATTTCATCTTCTTAACATCCCCGACAGATTCTCCAATGTGGAAAGAGAATGAAGTATATGGAGATCAAGGTCCTAAAAGTCATCCATCATAAATGAGCTTTTTAGGGCTTCCCTGGTGGCGCAGTGGTTGAGAGTCCGCCTGCCGATGCAGGGGACACGGGTTCGTGCCCCGGTCCGGGAAGATCCCACATGCCGCGGAGCCGCTGGGCCCGTGAGCCATGGCCGCTGAGCCTGCGCGTCCGGAGCCTGTGCTCCGCAACGGGAGAGGCCACAACAGTGAGAGGCCCGTGTACCGCAAAAGCAAAACAAAAAACAAAACAATAAATGAGCTTTTCAGCCCCAATTTTCAATGTTTCCACACAAAAGAAACTATGCCTTACATAACTCCTTGGCTTTTTTTGTGTGTTTTCTTGGTTTGGAGTAAACTGATTCCCATTTTCAACCTGTCCAAATCCTTCTCAGTCTTAAAGACTCTTTGGAATAACATGTCTGCTATGAAGCTCCCAGGCAGAACTAGGTTCTCCTTCCTCCGTAATTCCAGGGCCATGATGATAATGGCCTTTAAATCGATTCACTCATTCAACAATTACTTATTGAGAACTTACTAAATGCCAGTTAATATAACAATGAACATGACAGTGGAGTCCCCAGACTACATAAAGCTTACTAGACCAGTTTGTATCCTTGTATCTTTAAAAACATTATAGATAATTTTAGCTTCACTCAGATAGGCTTTTGAAATTCCCCTTATTGGGTGTTTTAACTTAGGCAAGTCACTTAACCTTTGTGAATCAGTTTTCCCACCTATAAATCTGAGATCTTACCATCTAAAACAGGGGTCCCTAACCTGTTGGGAACCAAGCTGCACAGCAGGAAGTGAGTGAAGCTTGGTCTATTGCTCCCCATCACTCGCATTACAGCCAAATGATCCCCCCACCGGATCCGTGGAAAAACTGTCTTCCCCGAAACTGGTTCCTGGTGCCAAAAAGGTTGGGGACCACTGATCTAAAACACTGGGCTGTTATATTTTAAAGAGATATATAATCAGTACAGTGCTTAGCACCGAGAGTGGGGAAAATTACTCAAAACCAAAACATACCATGGTTTCTAAAGGGAATAAGCTGCTTCATATTGGTGGGAAAATAAGTCTTGACCCTACTTCTTTCTTTTTAAAGAGAACTGTAGTGAACAGAAAAAGGAAAGACAATTTAAAAAATGTACCAGCTCATCTGTATTGCTGGAGGTTAAGACCCAGCCATAGATTGCACTTTGTTTAGCAGTGCAAACCAAGCATTCATCTTTGGATATGCAGACGTAAACCCATGGACAAGCTGAAGGGGGAGCTAAATGGTTCTTTTGGGGTTAAGTATAGGGATTCGAGTTCTTAGAGCAGCATGTAGGAAAGAAGTGTGAGCCACAGAGAAGCAGGGAGAGTGAAGGCACCTAGCCACTTGGGGAGGTGGGATCCTGTGGGGGTAGGTGGCCAGAAAGAAAGCCACATAGGATTCCACTCTTCTATTTCCTCACACACGTCCCTCCCCCCTCCTGCCTATCCAAGCCATCAGCAAACGCTGCCAGCCAGGCCATCTAACGTGAAGTTGCGCAGTTTTCCTATATGCGCTGCGACCACCCTCACCCGAGTCACCTGACTCCACGCCTAACCACTGCAAAAGTCTCCGTATTTTCTGCCCACACAGGCCTAATCTGTTCTGGGCACAACATCCAGAGTGACCCTATTACCATGGCACCATTATCTGAAACTCCTTCAGTGGCCTGTCCCACTCAGGGTAAAATCTAAAGCTCTTTCGAATGCCTACGAATCCCTGCCCTTTCCAAGTTCCCGTTCTCTCACCCCCTTTCTTACCATTTCAGCTTCCTCCTGCTTCACTCTCCTCCAGTCACTCTGGCCTTCTTGTGGCTCCTCAATCACGACGAGCCATGAACCATCTCCACTGGCTTTGCCTGACACTTAAAATAATCCTTAGGGCTCCCCTGGTGGCGCAGTGGTTGGGAGTCCGCCTGCCGACGCAGGGGACGCGGGGTCGTGCCCCGGTCCGGGAAGATCCCACGTGCCGCGGAGCGGCTGGGCCCGTGAGCCGTGGCCGCTGGGCCTGCGCGTCCGGAGCCTGCGCTCCGCAACGGGAGAGGCCACAGCAGTGAGAGGCCCGCGTACCGGGGAAAAAAAAAAATCCTTAAATTCCTCCTTTGCCCACAAGGCTCTTGGTGCCCTGGTCCTTTTCTATCTATTTCCTTGAGCTGCTCTTCTGTAATTGCCCCCTTTTCTCACTATGGTCCTCAAGCATCCAGTTCTCATTCTTGCCTCAGAAAGTGTGCCCTTACTCTTCAGTCAGTCCACCTGAAACTCCCCTCCTCTGATCACCACAGCATGGACTCCATCAACAGTTACTGATGTTGAAATGACAAAAGCCCCACCTTTGTGATAGGCTGTTTGTGCCCCATGCAAATCCTTGGAGGTCCTGGGCGCTTCACAGATGACAGCACACACCTGCCACCTTCTCAGGAGGACTGAGCTTGGGAGACCGGAGAGGTCTCGCCCAGAGGGACCTGTGAGTGACGCTCCACCACCAGGATTAGCCAGCTCAGTAGCCATGCCGGACGGCTGCAGGGAGCATGAACAGTTCTCATGCACAAAAGCCTCACGCCCCTGCCTCAAATCAGGACTGAATCTTTGGTGCAACCTCTTCATGGGGTCAGGCTGAGGCTAGACTTCCCTTGGAGCCACATCTCTCTCTCCCTCCTGCTTCACATACTCCCTTCACAGGTGTCCCCTGAAAGCTCTCCCTTCACAAATTACCTGCACAAAAATCCCTGCCTCGGGTTTTACTACTGGGCAACCAGAGCTAAGACAAACACATAAAGATTTGAAGGTTTATTTTCAAGAAAAATAGTCCTAATATTGGACTGTGTTAGGATCTAATAGAACACTGTGCTAACACAAATACTATACCTAAAGCTGCATTTATATTATTGTAGGCAAAAATAATAGCTCACACTTAACCATACATTCTATTAAGTGAATTTTCAGTAATTCTATTTACCTAAGATTCTTGAATAGTAGATTTACTACCTCTATATATCCAACAAATACATGTCTCTTGTCCCCCAAAGTATATTCAGACCTGGTCAAGGTGGTGAAAAAACATCTGTTACCATAATTATTAGTAAATCTGGGAGATAGTTCCTAAGAAAATAAAATTATGGCATGAATGTATTATAAAATTCACTCAAATGAATGATATCCACCATTTCTCCTCCTACGTCTCACCTCAACTCTTACTCTTGTAGATGTTGGATCTGGACCTTTTATTACTGTATATTTTCTCACTGGCCAAGAATATTTTCAGAAACATAAGGTAATGTGAAAATTCTCATGGTTCACAAAACCTAGAAACCATACCTAGATGTACTCTCAGGTGCCAAAATCTTAACTTAACACCTACACTCTTATGAAGACAATATAAAAAGTGGAAGGACATCTCCTCGACTAACAAAAGTATTCTTACTCTTAGTAGGACCAATTTATTGTTTTATTCAAATCTGGTCTTAGAAATTTATAAACAAGGTCAATTTTAATCAATGGAAATCATCTGAATATTTCTCTATTTTTGGGAGCTGTTTCTCTTATTCAATGAATATTCCTCTACCCACTTATTCATATTAATAATAAAGGAAATTCCATGTCAATTTATGCAGAAGTTGCGTAATTTTTGTTCAGTGGCTAGGAACCCAAAGGCTTTTATTTTCACTCTAAAACGTGAAGTGCTTCCCTAAAGCTTAGAATTGTTTGGGTCAAAAGCATGTCATCTTTTGAGTGAAAAACACTTAAATACTATTCATGTTCAAGATTTCAAAAATGTGTACTATTTTTCTCTTGAAAAAAATTCCAGATTTTACATATACATGATTTTTTGTTTGTTTGTTTAAGGCTAAGAAAATGGCTTATTTTCAAGTCACGGTATAGACCTCTACATCCTCAAACTAATAAAAATAGCTAACATATGTTTAGCAGGCAATGGTCTTAATGTTTTGAATATATTAGCTTATACCCCATATCTATATGAGGTATGTACTCTGATTATGATATTTTATAGGTAGAGAAACTGTGAAAGAGAGAAATAACTCACTCAGCAAACAGAGAGTATAGCTGGATTTCTAAGCCAAGCAGTCTGACTCTGCTGTTCATGTTCGTAATGATTACAGTATAGTGCTTCTGATACGCTCTTAATGATTACAGTATAGTACATACCCCCATCTATAATTATCTATGGATCAGTACAAATACCATATATAATATACTAAGTAGTCAGTCATACAACAGCTAGCTGAAAACTGGGCAATTCAAGATCAGACAGAAACTGACTTCAAAATCCTACACATAGGCTGAAAAAATGCGATAGTCAAGAGAAAAGAAAAGAATGTAACTTTATGGATATTTAGAGTCATGCACAAGCATCAACTTTGCATATCACAGGAGTCTAGAGCTGGACGAGGTTTTAAAAATAAAACATTCCTGGGACCTCCCTGGCGGTACAGTGGTGAAGAATCTGACTTCCAATGCAGGGGATGCGGGTTCAATTCCTGGTCAGGGAACTAAGACCCCACATGCCTTGGGACAACTAAGCCGGCGCGCCACAACTATTAAGCTCGCGTGCCTCAACGAGCGAGTTGGCGTGCTGTGCCGCAACCTGCAGAGCCCACGCGCTCTGGAGCCCCCATGCCACAACTAGAGAGAGAAAACCCGGACACCACAACTAGAGAGAAGCCCGAGCACTGCAACGAAGAGAACTTGCGCCACAATGAAAGATTCCCACATGCCTCAACAAAGATCCTGTGTGCTGCAACTAAGACCCAACACAGCCAAAAAGAATAAATAAAATAAGTAAATAAATATTAAAAAAATACATTTTTAATGTCTCATTTAAAGAAGGTAAGAGATCAAGGAAAATAATGATTTGCAAAATAGTACACAGCTGTCTGATGAGAAAACTAAAAGTAAAACTAGGGTACTTTGACACCCAAGCCACTATATCTTACTGCTTCCTTTATACATAGCAAACATGTCATATTTATATATTGAACTATATGTTCCTTAATCTTCTAATGCCAGTTTTATTTTATTTTCATAATATACAGAGATATCCAGAAAGGATAATGTGAAAAGGAAAATTATAGGGCAATATCATTTATTAACATACATATAAAATTCATAAACAAAATATTAGTAAACTGATTCTAAGCATATGATCATCTCAATAAATATAAAATTATAAAATCAATATCTAAGATAGAAACTTTAAGTAAATTGCAATAATCTTAAGGGAATCTAAAGTAAAACTATAACAAATACTACACCTTATCATGAAATATTGAAGGCTCTCTTTGTGGAATCAGGAAGAAGGCAAGGATGGCAACTATTATTTATCCATCCAACAATGAACTACAAGGCCAACCTAATCCAGCAAGATAAGAGAAATGTTACATAGATTGAAAAAGAAGAAATAAAAAATTTTCAATCACATATGATTATGTATGCAAAAAGTCCTAAAACTCAACACATACATTATTAAAATTAATAAGCAAGTTTCACAAGTTTCCTGTAGAAAAAAACAATTGTACACGTCAAAAATTAGAAAATAATGTCAAAAACCATACCATGTACATTGGCATAAAAACGTACTAAGGAATAAATATCAAGAAATGTATGTAAGGCCTCTATAGAGAATATTATAAAACTTTATAAAGAGAAATTAAAGGAGACCTATATAATGAGTGATATATCACATTCATGGCTTAGAAGATTCAACATAATAAAGACGCTAATTGTCACCACTGACATATCACTGTAATCCAAATAAATATCCAAACTCTTTTTCTGTAACTTGACAAACTTTATATGGAAATTCTAAGGACCAAGAACATCCTAGTCACTCCTGAAGAAGAAAAATGTTGGTGGACTTACATTTCTGCATAACAACGCACAATATAAAGTTACAATGAGCAAGACATAAGACAGTAGAACAGAACAGTGAGTCCAGAAACAAATCCAAGCATATATGAATATTTTATCTTGCACTGTGCAGCCATGGGGAAATGGTGGTGTTTTCAGAAAATGGTGCTGTGTCAACCAGATACGCAGATTGACAAAATGAAACCAGATCCTTTCTTACAGCTTACTCAAAAACTGACTACAGGTGGACTGTAGATCTAAATGGGAAAAGTAAGGATATTTTTATAGACTCAAGATAGGGAATGATTTCTTAAGACAAAGAAGGTACTAACCATGAAGGAAAAGATTGACAAATTTGACAACATTAAAATTAATGTTTTGCTTATCTGAAGACTCAACTAATTGAGTGAAAAGACAAGCCACAGAAGAGGAGGAGACATTTACAGAACATATAGCCAATAAAAGATCTAAAGACGTATAGTATATAAAGAGCTCTCAGAAATCAATAATAAAAAGACAGACACCAAATAGAAAAATGAGTAGGACAGTCCAATGAACACTTCACAAAGAAGATATTCAAACGGCCAATAGGCAAATGAAAAGCTGTTCAACCTGGTTATAAATGAGAGAAAAACAAAATAAAACTGTAATGTCATCCTACACAAACCTCAGATTTGATCAAATTAAGAAGTATGACAACAATGAATACAAACATACATATTTGATTAAAAGGCATAAAATATTTCTGTAAGTCACACAAATATCTGCTGCCTCTGTAAAGGAGAAATGGATAGAAAGACTTTTAGTGTATGCCCATCTGATTTTTAAGTTACTATTAACTACCTGTTTAATCTATTACCTATTCAAAAATAACAAAAAGTATACAGTATAGTACATGCATCTAGACATGTTTTTCTTCCCTTGGCCTAACTTACTGAGTAACAAATCTAAATTGTGTAAGCAATTTCAACTGTGCATCAGGGTGACTAGTACTTGGAAACTTCTCTATATTTTTTGCCTGTCTTAGCTCTTAACAGGAAGACAAGAACACACTTCTAAAGATACAGTCTATTTATCCCTATACAAAACACACATATGGTTCCAAACTTCCTTCTGAAGTACATAGTGGAATGAAGTACCCAACACTAGGGTCCAAGTACCTAGCATGCAACATGTACTCAACAGTACATAAATTAGGTAATACATCATTTAGACTATGTCGCATATATTATATATTTTAATATTTTTCTGCTAAAGCAGATTTCTTTGTTCAGGGTCTGGCACTATTTATAAAAATAGAACTAAAGTTAAGTACCACAATTTTCTTTTCCCTGACACACTAGAGCTGAAGTGTGCCACCACACTGTCTCTTTTCAACCAGGGGCTTATTGTTTACAGATGCTCTGTTCCATTAACCTTCTTTAGCAGGTTTGTCTTTTATGAATTCTTGGTTTCCTAAGATTTATGGGGGACTGGGATATTTTGTTTTAAACTTTAAAAGTCACACATAACTTTCTAAATTTATTCTCGTTGCAATCAGGGAACCAATGGAAATCTCCAGAAAAGTTGTTCGTGTTAATGGAAATGTGTACCACTGGAATATGCTGGTTTATCATCACTCCTCATCCCCATCATTCCTGCCTCTGCTGAAGGCCATTTTGCTCTTCTCCTTTTTCTCCTCATTTCTTTCATTAATATTCACTTTGTCAACTCATACAAAAGACAAACCTTTAAAGACAATTAGAGTTCAGCTTTTCTTTCACATGGTAAAAGGCATACATTGCCTTTTTGCTGTATGTAAAATAGACCTTCACTTCTTCTAGGCTATCTTTATGACCAGATGTTAAAAATTCTTTCTTCAACTGAATTTTTTGCATTAGTTTTATGTCTTCTTGGTCAGCAGTTGAAATGTTTCAGATGATTCTGAAATAACTTCTTCTCAATAACTAACATTTTGTTGTTTCATATTTTTTTCTATGATGTGTCTTATAGGTATGAATAAAATGAAAACATTTCATTTTGTGTAAAAAAAAATAGTTCAATGTGAAAACAAATTAAATATGTAACAAAGGCATTTGGTGTTAAAAAAAAATCAATCCAGAGGGTTAATACTGACCACAGTATTCTGAAGAGAAGCATTTTGGGGCTGGAGGGTGAAGATTTTATCAATGTACTGTTGAGAATGACAGGTGGCGTTTAGGATGGCAGACAAGTATGATGACAGTACTTGTTCTCCCTCCATTTTTCTTCAACCAGCAACACATTTTTCCAGTTTCCACAGCAACCCAATCAATTTCTGATTACAAATGCAAGCAGAGCAATTTAGGCCCAGACTAGGGAAAATGAAGAGTATATTTGAGATTTAGAGAAATTTGAAATTAGCCCATATCACTCAGAGAGGCGCTATTTGATATTCACAATTAAGATGAAGACTAAAAACTTAAAAGAAAAAAATTCTAACTGAATTTTATAGAAAATTCTTATTCTTTTTTATTGTGTTTTGCAAAGTTACAAAAGATTTCAGGACTGCTGCTAGATGAATGGCATCATTTAATTATAGCAGCTGAACTGAATTAAAGCAGAAACAAATGACAATTAAGTCACAGATGTTTAAACAAAATGGGAATATGAATAATCTCTATAATCTCTATTTGTTTGGATTAATGCATTAAGTTGCCAAATCACAATATAAAATCCTTAGATGCGAACAATTTTACTTAGATTTTTGTTATTTACTTAAAACATAAGGATTATCCTCACTAACTATAACAGAAAATACCAACATGGTTAGATGTTATGCTAGTTTTAAAGTGCTTCCTAAAAAGTAAAAAATGAAAAAACTATAAAAGTGATTGAACCATACATATAATCCAAATAAAAATAATGTATATGGCTTGGAACCACTTTTCACTAATATAAAAACTTTAGGAGAAGCAATCTTCCTTACTGAATTAAGTGCATTTGTGAAACAAGGTAAAGGCCAATGAAGTGATTAGGCAAACATGAAATAGTACCTTAGTGACTCGGCATTAATATGCCTTCCTGAGCACATAACTTACTACCACGAGTGGCTAAAGCATCAAGGAGATTAGAATCCTATAAAATCCTTGAAAAGGTCTGGTGTATAGGACAGGCCAATTACATGACAGCAGATTTGGGAAAAATCATCTTCTGAGCACTTACTACGTTTGATTCCCATGTTGCTGAGTATGTGTCTGTTTCACTGTAATATTTCATTTAATCTCCATGAAAACCCTCTGAAACTGTAGTAGTCTTTCCATCTGCTGATGAAGCATTTGAGGCTTTGCAAGTTTAAAACCAGTGTCAAACACTGACAGAGACTCTATGAAGGTAATAAGTTCAATTGTAACAAACCATAGTACTTAACATGTGAAGAGCATTAATTACAGACGCCACATGAAAGATTTTCCAAGAATTTTACTCTCTTGGCTGAAGATGGATAATCTAGTTACAAATGCCTTGTCTAGCTTTCCGAAACAGAATTTTGTTATCTTGCAGTCAGGTCAAGTCATTTGATCACCACAAAAGATCTGCTGATTTTTTTCCAAGGCTTAGGAATTCGTGATCTAACTTACGATCCTAGAATAATTTTATTGAGTAAAATGACAGTGTGAATGTTTAAGAAATAATTTTTCTGAATGCTATAAAAATTTTTATTGGTTCATTATTCCAGTTTAATGTACTATCATTCAAATTTTCAAAATTCACTAACTAAATTGCATATGTGCATCTAGGTCAGCATGAAAGCTAGCTGTTGGTCCTTGGCTGAAAATAAATTTACGGTTCCTTATAAAATGTGAAGGATTCCTAAGATATCTTTGAAAGAAAATAAATGAAGGCAGATATAAATTTGAGTGTTATGTATAAGTTATAAATAAGTCTCAACAAATGAAGCAAAATGTTAAAACACTAACTACCATAGTTTTTAATGAGAGATCTTAAATATTAATATCTTCTGGATAACCTGTAATGGAGACAGTGAGTGGGAACATAAATACATTTAGTGGAGAAAATTATGAAAACTATATACTTAATACCATATATAAATCAATGATGGATGTTCAGATTATGACAATTGTGCTGTACACAGTGATACAATTTACACTTATTAAAATAAGAAATAACAATTATTTTTTTCTTTTATTCCATGTAAATACTACAGGCCTAAGAGAACAATCCTTATGTAATAAGCAGGCTTATACTGTACATACTCTGTGAGATCTTTCGAATGTCTCAAAGATGACAAGGGTGAACTTATCTTTCCATTAATAACTTCATGTCCCAGCTGGGGGTAAGGCTGACATGATGTGGTTTTGATCCTCTCTACTTCTTGACAGTTGGTGCAGCTCATCCACTCTTAGGTATTTAACCGAGAGAGAGAAACACATATCCGTACAAACACCCGTACACCAACGTTCATAACAGCCGTTTTTAACAGCCATATACTGGACACTACTCAAATGTTCACCAACAGGGAATGCTTAAACAAACTGTGCTATACTCATATGAATGAAATACTTCTAGCAATAAAATGGGATGAAGTATCTATACGTGCAACAACATGGATACATCTCAAAATAATTATGCTGACTGAAAAAGAAGCCAGGAAAAGAAGAGTATATTCTGTATAATTAAAGGCAAACTCATCTGTAGTGACAGAAAGCAGAGGTAGGAGAACGAGAGAGAGGGAGGGATTACAAAGAGGCACAGGAGACTTGGGGGTGATGGACAAGTATTTTGATTGTTGTGATGGCTTCACAGCTGTATATGTATGCCAAAATGTATCCACTTCTATACTTTATGTAGTTTATTGTCAGTACTTCAATTAAACTCTTTTAAGAAAAGATACAGTAGTAAATTATTTCCACATTTGAAATAACTGCATTAAAATATTTAAAATAAGAAAGAGTTAAGAGGTAGAACTGAAGGAGTGTGGGCCTGGGGTCGGATGGTGGAAACAGACATAGGCTAGCGACTGGTTAAGTCCTGATAAGCTATTCTGACAATTTTATCTATAAACTGTGTGCATGTATCACAATGACACTTTAAGAAATAATTTTCATTTTGAAAAGCAAGTGACAATGAAAAGATTATATGGCTCTTTACCATAAACTCAATGTAAGTTCTGAGTTTGTTTTCCAATATTTTAATATATTTCAGCAGATTTACTCCAACCTACTTTCATTACTGACAAATGTCACTTATTATTACCTGTGGATGACTGAACAGGGATAGAAGTGAGATCTATGGTTTCAAAGCAGAGTAAAATTAACAAGTCAGGCCAATTATTTCACAGAATAGTAAAAGTTAAAGTGCAACTGAACTTGTCCACAGGAGCCTGACAGTGGACACAATTTTTCAGCATGCTTAACATCTGCACTCCAGAATGCTCTCCATCCTTCCCAGAGGGTGATGTTAGCCTGTGCATCTCCCAACAGGACACTAAGGGTTTAAATACCTTTATGGCTTCTCTGAGCCTCCTGCCTCCTGTTCCTAACCTTTTTTGCCTGGGTCTGGGTCTTGGCCTTTGGGACTGTAGATTTTGGATTTTGACTCAAATATTTGGCTGGCTCAGCTGAATCCTGTTAAGCTGTCTCCCAGATCTGTCTCATCTTAAGTCCTACCCTGACTGAATCAATCTGGTTGATTCTGGGTTTGCCAGTGTTAGCGCTGGATAAACCTCGTGTTTGTACTACGTAAGTCACTGGAAGTATTTCAGTCATGTCCAATAAATGCAATACATTGGTGCTGATTCATGCCCTTGGTGCTGATTCAAGGTTTTTGATTCCTTTGGTTTTTATAGGTCCTAATCTAAAACACCTGTGATTTTTTTTTTTTTTTTTTTTTTGCGGTACGCGGGCCTCTCACTGTCGTGGCCTCTCCTGTTGCAGAGCACAGGCTCCGGACGCGCAGGCTCAGTTGCCATGGCTCACGGGCCCAGCCGCTCCGCGGCACGTGGGATCCTCCCAGAACGGGGCACGAACCCATGTCCCCTGCATCGGCAGGCGGACTCTCAACCACTGCGCCACCAGGGAAGCCCAACACCTGTGATTTTTAAGAAGTATCAAGTGTTGACAAGTTTCAATTCAAAGTAGCTTCTATTCATATAAGTAGAAGGCCGAATGTGACCTAGAGAAGGTCTCTTTTACCTATAAGGAAGTTCTTATCAATCAGTCACCTATATTTTTTCTATAGGTGATGAATAGGAAGGAAATGTATAACAGGTGTAGATGGACATTCACAGTAGAATTACTTTCACAAAATAAGGTAGGCTTAAACAAGAAATACAACTGAGCATCTCTGATGTCTAGAATGCTGTGCAAAGTGTTGAGAGGCACAGGGACAAAGAGTTATAAGACATTGGCCGTTGAAAGTTCATGCTTATCTTATGAAAGCTATATTTGATGAATTTCTTTTAAAACATTTTCATTTACTCCTAAAAGTGACAAGAGATAATTTTGTGTATGTAAATCCTGGTGAATGTGTGTATGATCTAGTGTAATCATGAGTAAATACGATACATCATTTACTCAAGAAATTCCAAAGGGAAATAAAGCATATACAGAGGCATCCCTCATAATTGCTTAAAAGTACTAATATTTATTTTATACAACTGTTGCTGTTTTATGTCAATAATCACTACGTTATATAAATTCTAAAATATGTTTAATACAGTGTTAAATTAAAATAATATTTTATGTTCATGTGAAAACAATTTTACTTAACTTTGAAATAAAGTTATAGTTTTATCATGTAAAATAAATTTTTTTAAAAATACAAAGTGCAGGACACATAAGATTTGGTAAAGGATTTACTGTTTGTCTCAGGGACTATTTATTCATATCTACTTTGATTTAGAACAGACAATCTGTGAAATATATTTCTCTGTGGATTCTGTTCTAAGTAAAAACCACAAAGGGAAGGTAGTTAGCCATGATCTATCTTGTACTTTTTACTTTATTTTGCATTTATTATATAAGCATATTTTTTCTAGTCTTACTTTCCCTAGTCTATGCTACAACAATGACCTTAACTTGAATTGCTTTAGGAAGATACTTCTAAAATATAAATTATTATTTACATGACATAATTATTATTTATAATAAAATCAATTCACATGCTTTTCCCTAAATGATAGTAATTTTGGTAAATAAGTAAATTCATGTATAATAATATCTGAAATTTTTGTTTAGGCTATGATTCTTAAATGTATATGGAAAACTTAAAAGTAAATCTCTCTCTGCACATAACACTACTCTATCACAGAATAACCGAATTATCTTACACTTGCTTCAGAGTTTCAATTCTTGTATCGCAAATATCAAACCTAAATGACGCTTGCCTCACTTTCCAGGTCCTACAAAATTAATGGTCATCCTATGTATTAAACTTCGGTGTGCTTCACACAAATACATGGTTACTGATTAATAATGAGTCTGCACCATCCCCCCTCCCCCATCTCCAGTGTAACAGCTGGATTTTTAAGTTAATTCTTATTAAGGAAGCAGAAGCAAAACCAATAGGTCTTCCTGAATCCTCTATTTAAAATTTCATTTTAAGGACTTAAATATGAAATATACACACTGAAATATACATACATATTTTCCAGAAAATAAAATAATTGAAATACTATAGACAGGTTCTAGTACTCTAGATCCCTCAAGTAAGTATGAGTAAAGATTGTGACCCATGGTTAGGTCATTTTCAGAACTCCAAAGCAGGAATTTGCTAGGTCCTCTGACACAATTAAGGAGAAGCAAAAGAATACATCTTGACGTGGTTTTCTCCATTATTTTCCGGTTATTGTTTTTAACTTGTTTTCTTTTGTATTTTTCTCCTTACTGATCAAAATCACAACACCCATAAACATTTAATGATATAAGTGGATTTTATCAGTTAGTTATGTTTTTAAAATCTTCAGTTTAGATAACCTAGAAGAAATTACTATCTCATGGACTATTAAATAGGAATACAGAAAATAAACAGGAATACCAAAACATATCTGCCTATTTTGAGTTTGTTTAAGATTGACCTAATCCTTACCACTCATACCATAACATTAAATAGTAACAATACTTTTTTTTTTT
>NW_006797028.1:472597-478338 GCF_000442215.2 Lipotes vexillifer | reverse complement strand
GCTCCGGACGCGCAGGCTCAGCGGCCATGGCTCACGGGCCCAGCCGCTCCGCGGCACGTGGGATCTTCCCGGACCGGAACACGAACCCGCGTCCCCTGCATCGGCAGGCGGACTCCCAACCACTGCGCCACCAGGGAAGCCCGTAACAATACTTTTATACAGATGTTCTTTGTAATCGTCTGCTCTTAGATAAATTATCTGGAATTAACAATCCAGAGTAAGTATAGACAAAAAAAGTCTTTTTTCAAGTTTCCATAGACCATTTCTAGAAAATGATTCTATTCTAGACCAATAACTTTAATAAACTCCAAACAGCTAAAACTGTAGAAACCAAATTATATAACCAACAAGCAACGAATCTACTAATAAAAAAAATCATGATCAAAACATGACCATAAAACCCCAACCAACAGGGAAAATAATCCCTCACAAACAACAATCATACAAAAGAGGAAAGCAAAAATAAAATTACATGTCTTTTTAATAACAAGACCAATAATATCTATTAAAAGTAAAGGCATTTTATTTATTTATTTGGCTTCTGGGATCTTAGTTCCCCGACCAGGAATCAAACCCTGGGCCCCGGCAATGAAAGTTCTGAGTCCTAACAACTGGACCACCAGGGCATTCCCCAAATAAAGGTGTTTTAAAAGAAAGCCATGAAATACATATTCCAATCAAAAACTCAGTAAAAATTTTTTATAAGGGAGACCAAGAGAAAGAAAATGCAAGAGTAGAAATAAAAAAATCTGTTGTCAAAACAAGAAGAATTAGTATATAAATTCAGAAGACAGTATATGAAGAGAGTAAAAAAAAAGCAAAACAAACCATAAGTAAACCTAATGAAGAAAAAGAAGGCATAAATTAGCAACGAGGATATAATGGCAGATAGTAAAATTTTAAATATATTAACAATGTCTGTATGATATGGTGACTACAATTTTACTCAAAAGCATGTAGTGATGCTTTTTGGGAATAATCCAAGAGTGATTAACTCTAGTAAAAGGGGTTTGATATTTATTTTCTTTTTTCTCTTTTAGGTATTTTCTTAAAACCCTACATAAGTTTTCATTTTTATAATGAAAATAATTTCTCAAAAACACACTATTAAAAGGAAAACATGTTGAAATCCAATAAATTATTTTTGCAGAATGAAAGCATAGTATACATAGTGTTAATTTTCTTCCCAAAAGGCAGTTTTAGTTTATAGAAACATCATTTTGTTCTAGCAGCAAGAACTCCAGGAAGATAGGTTCTTCCTCTTGCCCCAAAGGATGAGTAAAACTTAGCAATCCCATCTCCCCATCTGTTATAGAATGAAAGTTTGTGTACCTCAAAATTCATATGTTGAAGCCCTAACCCCCAAGATGATGGTGTTTGGAGATGAGGCCTTTGAGAGGTAATTAGGGTTAGATTAGGTCATGAGGGTAGGTCCTTTAGGATGGGATTAGCAGCTTTATAAAAAGAGTATGAGTGAGTCTCTCTCTGCTTGCATTCAGAGGAAAGGACATGTTAGAACACAATGGGAAGTTGGACCATGTGCAAGCAGGGAAGGTAGCTCTCACCAAGAACTGAATTGGCAAGCACCTTGATTTTAGCCTTCCCATCCTCCAGAACTGTGAGAAGTAAATTTCTGTTGCTTAAGCCTCCCAGTCTGTGGTATCTGTTATGGCAGACTGAGCTAAGACACAACCATGGTGTTAATACCTAATTTTGGATAAATAAATATAAGGGACTTGTTGTGGCTTGCTGGGAAGGATTTAGCCCCCTGATAAATGAAAGAGATACCAATAATCTATACTTGTTTTTTAAGCTAAATATTTCATGATTAAATAATGTACAAGAATGTAAGAATGATTTAATATTAGAATGCCTGATGATGTTAACATTAACAGACTGAAGGAGAAACACCTTATGATCATCTCAATAAATGCAGAAAGTATCTTCGATAAAACTCAATACTACTCACAATTTCTTCAAAAACTCTTAGCAAATTAAGAATAGATTACTATTGTCCAAATTATTCTGTACATCCAATATAATTTAATCAAAATCCCAAAAATGATTTTCATAAAATTTTGACAACTTATTCTAAAATTCTTATAGATGGAAAGAGACCAAGAATGTCAAAAAGGATGGAAGCAAATTTGGAGAACTCGTCTTACTAAATAGCAAGATTTACGAAGCTACAACAGTTAAGACCATGTGATGCTGGCTTAGTGATAGATAAATAGACTAATAGGACAGACTAGAGAGTCGCCATTTACTATTTATAAATGGTACTAGATGGGTGGCTCTCCATATGGAACAGATCAAATTAACGTCTTACCTCTCATCTCAAAAAATGAATTAGTGACTAAATAATAATCTATATGTAAACATTACAAGAAACATGTGCAAGAAATCAATATATCAGGATCAAAAAATATTTCTGAAACTAGGCACAAAATATACAAACCATAATGGGAGAATCTGATAAACATAAATATTTAAAATGAAATCTACAATTTCTGTTCATCAAAGAAAATGCAAAAAAAAAAAGTATAATGACAAGTCACAGGCTAGGAGACAATATGTTGGGTCCATATCCAGAATATGTACATATCCAGAGTATATAAGGAATATCAATATATCAATAAGAAAAGGACAGACAACCCAACAGGAAAAATGAGCAAAGACTAGAAATAGGCACACCACAGAGGAAAGAGCCCATATGATTAACTATGAAAAGAAAATATATCACTAGTTATCAGGGAAATGCAAAATTAAAACAAGATAACATTTTATGTCCTTCAGATTGGCACCATTTTTAGTCTGATATCACCAAATGACTAGGATTTGGGAAACAGCTGTTGGTAACTATATATATAGTTATATACATACATATAACTATAGATGTATAAATATAAAACTTTGGAAAGCAATTTGACAAACTCTATTAAAGTTGAAGTTGAAGCTATACCTCCTTACCAACAATTCCACAGATGAACTTTGGCATATGGCACAGGGAGTCCTATCCAAGGATGATGTGATGCTGCAATGTACAAACCTAACAGTCCCTCAGTAAGAGAATGAATAAACAAACTGGCTTGTTCATGTGATGGAATATGATATAGCAGGTAAACAAATTTCCTACAAGTGTTTCTGCTATAACAGGACAAATATTCCTGAAAAACAAACTGTTATGCAAAGTGGCTTACTAGAAATTATCAGGTGTATGGGGAAAAATTATGGGAAAAATAATGTTTAAGAAGCTCATAAAAATCTCTGCGACTTTATAACCAGAGCACATATTAATCATTCTGATAAAAATGTACTAGCATAGTTAAAATTATTAAATTTCTAACCTTTGAAAATGAAATCCTGGAGTAAATATAGTGCTGTACCTTTAAAGAAAATGATGATAGGAGGTGCTGTAAGGATGTACAAAGATGGAGCTTGCTTCATACTAAGTATCAATACTTCTAAGAGTAAGAACACAAACAGAACCAGGAGAAGTTGGTACTGTGGGCATTACTTCGTATTACTTTGTACTACTCTGTCATCATGCTGCATTTAGCTGTTAGAATACTTTTCAATTAGCTGCTCTTACTTGGCACAAAATGTTAAAAACATGGGGAAGATTACATATGAACCTCCTACTTATACAGACATTATTCCCCTGTTTATGAATTGAATATGAGCTCAAAGGCATTACAGAAATATGCACAGAATAGCTCAGGTGGAAAGGCAAGAACAATGCCCAGATTTTAATTATATACACACTCACAAGCACACACACACACACACACACACACACACACACACACACATACAGAGTTACAAAACGTATGGATGCATATACATATGAACCACTTATATTTGGAAGTGATATACACAAACTTTAGGATCTTGGTTATCTCTAGGGATGGAAGGATGGAGGGATGGAGAAGGAATGAGGATTCTTTAGCAAGGATCTATTTATTTTTCTATAAGACTAGAAGTTTATTTAAAAGAATATGACATTATTATAACAAAACATTATTCTTTATAAAATGTAGATGAATACATGCCTATTTTCCACACTTATTTGTATATTTACATTGTTCAAAATGTAGAAAAACATGATTAAAATAAAACATGAGATTCAATGGTAATGTTATTAGATTAAAAGAGGCTGGATATAAAATAAATATAAATCTTCTTAGGAAAACATACACCTATAAACATGAAGTGATAAAATATATTACTACAAGTGAAGACTATTAAAACAGGACAATTTTTTTTCCAAGTGATTTATATGATCCTTGCAGTTTCAAAGGGATGTTTCAGTTTTGTATATTATTAAAAGATCACCTGGAATACTAAACTGATAAAATGTTAAAATTAAAAAGCAACATTAATGGGGCTTCCCTGGTGGCGCAGTGGTTGAGAGTCCGCCTGCTGATGCAGGGGACACAGGTTCGTTCCCTGGTCTGGGAAGATCCCATATGCCGCGGAGCGGCCAGGCCCGTGAGCCATGGCCGCTGAGCCTGCGCATCCGGAGCCTGTGCTCCGCGACGGGAGAGGCCACAACAGTGAGAGGCCTGCGTACCGCAAAAAAAAAAAAAAAAAAAAAAAAAAACCAAAATCAACATTATGGATATGAATTAACAGGAGAGATTAGCTTCACCAGTTTCTAAACATATTACCGAGTTATGATAGTTTAAACTGTTACACTGGTTAAAATTTCCTCTGAAATACCTCTGATTATTATGTATAATTATAATACAATAAAAGAATAACACAAATCAGCAAGGAATAGAACACTGCTTAATAAATAAATGTCTTTGGAAAAATTGAATAGCATAACACTATGTCCCTAAAGGTTCTGAACCTCTATTAAACACTAATTAAATCAACTACAGACACAATTAGAACAATTAAATCAGAATCTTAGAGGATGGACCTAGAAATCAGTATTTTTTAGCTACCCAGGTGATTACAATTTGCAATCCGTGAACCACAGCCTTAGATGTTTCAAATCCATTTATAATATGTATTATGAATGGGTTTCAGAGGTGCTGAGATATTGATCCCCTCAACATGCTGCAGGTGGGGAAGGTGGATAGCCGGCAGGCCTGGGGTACTTAGAAAGCTCAGGCCTTTGCCTCAGGCCACAAGGAGAGAGTAGAACAGGCAGAGTCAAGCATTGCAGGGAGTGGTATAGATCAAACCTTCATCAGTCTTCAGATTCTGAAGAACTCTGATTCAGTAATTCTACTTCAGAAATTATATTTCAAAGAGATATTTTAAAATGCAGAAAAATTGTATAAAAATATTAACTTTGTCATTATGTATAATAGCAAAAAACGGAAAGCAACCTGAGCGAATTACGAAAGAAATTATGGCACATTCAAAGAACAGAATTCTATGAGGATTTTTTAAATGCGCAAGAGGAGTTTGTAATGAGATGTAAAATATTAGCAAGTTAGAAGGAATCTGTAGAATTTCATATAAGGTATTATAATTATACACAATACAAGCTAAATATGCAAGCTATATAAATGTGTATTATGTACATACATTTTTCATAAAGTACATATATACTTTACTTATATATTCTTTTTTTTTTTTTGCAGTATGCGGGCCTCTCACTGTTGTGGCCTCTCCCGTCACGGAGCACAGGCTCCGGATGCGCAGGCTCAGCGGCCATGGCTCACGGGCCCAGCCGCTCCGCGGCATGAGGGATCTTCCCGGCCCGGGGCACGAACCCGCGTCCC
>NW_006797028.1:452833-471412 GCF_000442215.2 Lipotes vexillifer | reverse complement strand
GAGCACAGGCTCCGGATGCGCAGGCTCAGCGGCCATGGCTCACGGGCCCAGCCGCTCCGCGGCATGAGGGATCTTCCCGGCCCGGGGCACGAACCCGCGTCCCCTGCATCGGCAGGCGGACTCTCAACCACCGCGCCACCAGGGAAGCCCTTACTTATATATTCTATAAAATATATACAATTTAAAGAATTTTAAACATATATATAATGAATAGAATTTATGACATAATTCTTTTGGGCAAAGAAAGCATAAAATAAAGATTGAAAACTGAGTGAGCAGGAAGCCTGGTCTGTCTTGCCTCTGAGCCTTTTCCTACTGCCCCTAACTCTTCCCCTCAGTCCCCCTCATCTTTTATATTTCACCAAACAAGATTCCCTTTGAGAAGTCTTTCCAGCCTCTTTCAGGCCACTCAGAGCTGTGGTCTCATAGCATCACACACTTCCTCTCTGACAACTTATAAAAACAGAAGCCATCTCGCTACTGTCATAAAATGAACTGAGTCTACACTCAAAGTCTACACTCTCCTGTAGGCACTGTGAATTCTGTTCTTGGATCAAATTGGACATCAAAAGTCTACATACATATACCATGTGAATTTAATCTCATGGAAAATCCAGTTCCTCAAGATAGATTTTAACATCACCTACCTGGCCCTTACTGAAGTCTGTTGTGGATGAAATTGGCTAGTGTATTTCAAATAAGAAATAAAATATAGATATGGTGTGTTGCATGTATTTAAAATGCTACAGGATCAATTTCTCTGAGAATTCAGTGTAGAGAAATCTTGAATTCCCTATAGGGATTGGCAGGCTACTTCTTTTATGATAATGAGAAATGTATAATGTTCCCCTTTTGGCCCCTTCGGATGCCAAGAAGCTCAGAATGAACATCAATCAATAAATATACTGATGCTTATGAATGAAAAAATTGATTCTCCTTTTCTTAAGCTCAAGCTTCCTACTTTAATTACATTTTATTTCATTGTTTCACTGTTGTTTGTTCTATTTTATTTCTGATCATTCTACTTTATTCTCAAAGTCTTTTGTCTCAATGTATACATATCTTATTGTGAAACTATTGAAATTGGTTGAGGAAAACATTATAAATAAATACATAAGAAAATGTTTATGATCATTTTTTTTTCTCACAAATGTATATTTTAAAAAGAGGAGGATGAAAGTCACCATTAAGAGAATGAAAAGGAAACTCACTGACAGGGAAACTATACTTTCAATACATGTATTTGACAATTGCTTTATATCATTTAGAATAAAATATGAAGAATAAGAATCATTACAAATAAATACACCCAATCAAGCCAAGAGAAAAGGAGGCAAAAGTCTAGAAAGGCACTTCACAAAAGACAACCAAATGGCCAATAAATAAATTAAAAAGTCTTAAACTCCATTAGTCAGAATAAAAATGAATATTAAATCCACAATGAGATAACATTATACACCCACTAGAATACCTAAAATGCAAAATAAAGAAAATAGTAGTTATCAATGATATTATAGAGCAAATGGTACTCTTATTCAGAGCTGGCAGGAGTTTAAATTTGAAAACTCAATTTTGAAAATGGTTTTTATATAGTTACTAAAGCAAACATATGCAAACCCTAGGACCCAGCAACCTGGACATTCTTACACATGTTGTCCAAAAATAGGTACTAGAAAGAAGAACAGAGCTGGAGGTATTATGCTCTCTGACTTCAGACTATACTACAAAGCTACAGTAATCAAAACAGTATAATACTGGCAAAAACAAACAAATGAACAAACAAACAAAAACAGACACACAGATACATGGAAAAGAATAGAGAGTCCAGAAGTAAACCCATGCACTTATGGTAGATTAATCTATCACAAAGAAGGCAAGATACACAATGGAGAAATGACAGTCTCTTCAGTAAGTGGTGCTGGGAAAACTGGACAGTTACATGTAAAAAAATAAAATTAGAACATTTTCTTGAACCACATACAAAAATAAATTTTAAGTGGTATAAAGACCTAAATGTAGGACCAGAAACCATAAAACTCCTAGAAGGAAATACAGGCAGTATGCTGTTTGACATAGATTTAGCATTATTTTTTTTTTTAGCAAATTTACCCAATTTAAAAAATGGGCAAAAGAACTGAATAGACATTTTTCTGAAGAAGACATACAAACAAATGGCCAACAGGCACATGAAAAGATGCTCAACGCTGTTAATCATCAGAGAAATGCAAATCAAAACAACGAGATATCACCTCACACATATCAGAATGGTTATCATCAGAAAGACCATAAATAACAAATGCTGGCGAGGATGTGGAGAAAAGGAACCCTTGTATGCTGCTGGTGAGAATGTAAATTGGTGCAGCCACTGTGGAAAACGGTGCAGAGGTTCATCAAAAAACTGAAAATAGAACTACCATATGATCCAGCAATTACACCCTGGGTATATACTGGAAGAAAATGAAAACACTAATCCAAAAAGATACATGTACCCCAATGTTCATAGCAGCATTATTTACAATTGCCGAGATATGGAAGCAAACTAAGTGTCTATCAACAGACGGATGGATAAAAAAGATGCGGTACATATATACAATAGACTACTACTCAGCCATAAAAAAGAATGAAATTTTGCCACTTGCAACAACATGGATGGACCAGGAGAGTATTATGCTTAGTGAAATAATTCAGACAGAGAAAGACAAATACTGCCTGTTATCACATGGAATATTGTGTTATACATGGAATCTAAGAAATAAAACAAACTAGTGAATATAACGAAAAAGAAACTGACTCACAGATATAGAGAACAAATTAGTTGCTACCAGTGGGGAGAGGGAAGGGGAAAATGAGCAAAGTAGGGGTAGGGAATTAAGAGGCACAAGCTACTATGTATAAAATAAATAAACTACAAGGACATAGTCCTTGGCACAGGGAATGGACACTGGGACAGGGTATTTAGCCAATATTTTGCGATAACTATAAATGAAGTATAATCTTTTTTTTTTTTTTTTTTTTTGCGGTATGCAGCCCTCCCCCTGTTGTGGCCTCTCCCGTCGCGGAGCACAGGCTCCGGACGCGCAGGCTCAGCGGCCATGGCTCACGGACCTAACCGCTCCGCGGCATGTGGGATCTCCGCGGACCAGAGCACGAACCCGCGTCCCCTGCATCAGCAGGCGGACTCTCAACCACTGAGCCACCAGGGAAGCCCGAAGTATAATCTTTAAAAATTGTGAATCACTATGTTATACACCTGAAACTTACATAATATTGTACATCAACTATACCTCAGTTTAAAAAAAATACTAGAATTTTCCTAGTAGCACTATTTGTAAGTCTTAACCTAGAAGTCGCATAAATACTCATTAACACAGAAATGGATCAATAAATTACGTTATATTCCCACGTGAAAATAGTAGAAAGAAATGAGTATTAAGGATCTATGATCATATGCAGTAATGTCGGTGAATTTCACAATGGTGATCCCAGAAGTCAGACATAAAACAACTACATACTCTATGATTCCATGAATATAAGCAGAAATCTGTTGACAGAAGTTGTGATAAGGTTAGCTTGGGGTGTATATGGGCAGTGACTGGAAAGGTCCTGAAGGGGTTCTGTGGTATTGGTAAGGTTTCTTAATCTGGGTTCTGGCTACACCAGTGTGTTTGGTTTAATATTTATCAAGTGATATGTGTACATTTTCTACTTGCATGTTATGCATCTGCCAAAGTCTAAAAAAAGTGATTAAGAGAGGATTGTTCTCAGTTAGAAAAATAGTAATATAGCATACATTCTTTGCTCTACCATTTAATAGGTGACCCACAACAACAAAAAATTAAATTGTCTGAGATTTATATGCTAAATGGAAAAAAAAAAAGGCTGCCTTGACTCCTCATAGGATTGCTTAGAAAGAGAAATGGAATAGAGATGACGAGCCCAATCACATATTAAAGCATACACAAAGCCACTATCATTAATATACATATAGCACTGGCAGAGCATTCAAATTAAATAGGCAGATTTTTTTTATAATCCAGTTTAACTATATGTGAAAGGTAATGTAACAACTTCTGACCAATTTGGAAAAAATATAATAAAATTTATACCTCACTTCTTAAACCAAAATGAATTAAGATAAAGTAAAGCTTTAAAATAAAACATTGAAATTATAAGAGGACTAGCAAAAAAAAGGTTAAAATTTTCCCCGTAATATTAAATAGGAGAGAGCTTTACTAAGCCAAGCCACTTAAACATTTTACAATGGGCATGTATAACTTTAATAAGAAGCTAATTAAAAATGGCATAAAACATTTGTAAATTATTCTCATTCCTATATTTTATACTTATTTAACACCATTAGCATTTCCTTGAAGTTGCTAATTTGAAGATGATTGCTAATTATAGTATAAAACATGGTCATTCATTAATTCATTTGACAAAAAATAATAGCTCCTACTATGTGCCAGGAACTTTTCTAGAGCTGGAGATGCAGCAGTGAGTGAAACAGTAATAATTCCCTGCCCTCAAGGAGCTTACTCTGTAGTGGAACAAGACATAGGATAAACTAGATTAATATTAGAGAGTGATCAGTGTCTATGGAAAAATACAACAAAGGGAAAGAAGATGGGTGTGCTGAAACAGGGATGGAGGGGGTTATTAAGAGGCTGACATTTTAAATAGTTGGAGAGGCCTCACTAAAAAGTTAGTTTTTTGAACAAATATTTGAAGGATCAAGAGATGGTGATATGTAGGGGCAAATATATTTCAGGCAGAGGGAATAGGAGGGGCAGAGGTACTGAGGCAGCTGTGTAACTGGTATATTCAAGAAACTGCAAGGAAACTATTGTGGATGGAATAGAACGAGGGAGGGAGGAAGTACTAAATTATACATATAAAGAAGAAATGGCAGCTAGGTTACATAGTGCCTTATAGGAGCTTAAAAACTTCAGCTTTACACTAAGATGAGCCACCTGAGGATCTGAAGTGATCAATGTCATCACCTGGCTGAGTTTCAAAGGGAACTTCTGGGCTCCTCAATTGGAGGAGGGTGGTTTAAAACAAACAAACAAACTAAAGACAGATAACAGTTATAACAACAGGAGGAAAACGATGAGATACCAGAAAAGTGTAGAATTGCTTTCCTTCATTCATCAAATATTTATTGAGTACATTGTTAGGTGCTGTTAGGATGAAAAAAATGACTTGGACACAGATTCTGCCCTCACAGGGAATTTACTTGAGGAGGTAAAACATGGGTAGACATAACTCTAATACATGGTAGAAAACAATGAACAAAAATAAGTTTCCATCTTGGTTGAGAAAGAGAATTAGGGGAGTCATCTTGAAGCAGTTGGCCTTTTAGCTGGCTGCAAAAATATAAGCTCCTTGATGGCATGTATTTAGCCTCTTCCTTACTGCTAGATTTCCAGCACCTAAAAGAGTGTATGGCACAGTCAGTGATCATTTGTTACCTGATGAATGAAGGGAATTGTGTTTGCAGATATGTATAGGGAGAAGGGCATTGAAGCAAAGGGAACAACACAAGCAAAATCAAAGCAATGAAGAGTTACAGTTTAATTTGGTGGAAGCAAATGAGAATAGTGGGAGATGAAATTAAATCCATAGAATAGGGTTAGATCACAGAAGGCCTTGTTGGTCTTGTGAAGGTTCCATGATTTTTTGCTATAAGAACCAGTGATCTCCAAAAGCTTTCAGCAATAATAAGAGAACTTTGTACTGGAAAGATAAGTGTAATAGTACTGATAGTTGATTGAGGCAATCAACTGATTGGTGAATGGAGTCTAGAGACCAGTTTAGATGATACTGCCAAAACCTAGACAAAAGGTAATGAGGGTCTCAATGAGGCTACTGTCACTTGGTCCTTTCGTCATTAGCACTTCCACTGTCCTAAGTAGGTATCTGTAAGCCTTACCATAGATGTGCATTTATTTGTACTGTAATTATTTTACTTGTCCCTCTTCTTTTCTTTTCTAGCAATATTTAACTCTCACGGTGGACACTTCAAATAAACCCCAAATTTCTGTTCTTCCTTTTGCTACAGTAATGAAATGCCTCAAGTTTTAGCTGAACACAGAGCTACCTGTCAGAGACTACATTTCCCAGCCTCTCCTGTAAGTGGTTGTTGCCATAAGCCTAGGTTTGGAAATGGATTTGAGCAAAAGTGATGAGTGCAGCTTCTGGAACATGCTGCTTGCTCTCCATTTCTTCCTACTTTTTCTTGCAGGTTGCTCCTTACTCATTTTTCTCTCCTCTTGCATGAGGTAGGTGTTGGAGATTATGCTCTTTTGGAACGATATAACTCTTAGCCCTTTTCCTGAAGGAAAAGGTATGGGGACCTAGAGTTGCTGCAAGGGTCAGTCTTTCATAGGCTTTTGCAAAAAGGGAAAATATAGGCCTATGACTAAACTCTGGCCAGTGGGATGTGAATGAAAGTGGGGTGCTGTGTTGGGGTCATGCTCATAAAAGGAAGCACTCTGTTTCTTATTTCCTCCATCCTGAGAGTAGGGATTTGACCCTGGTGATGGTGAGCTCACCTGGACTCAGGGCATCATCTTGCAGGATGCAAAACAAGAACATACAAGGCTCCTAAGTCCCTGGAGCTATCTCATGGGGAAGTAGTGCCCAGTCTCCATGAATTGCCTACAAACTTGGACTCTGAGAGAACTTCCATCTTAGTTAAACTATTGTTATTTGGTCACCGTTACAGCAGCCAAATCAATATCTTAATATATAATTTATAAATACTGACCATTGCTCCTATGTGTTGAATGAATTAGTAAGCATAGAAGTTTCTATGTAAGTAAAGTAATATTAAAGAATCATTTCTCCCATTCCCATAAACTTTGAGCATAAAACATCTATAGTCTACTGAAAAGGAAAGATATAGTATAAAGCTTCAGCTGAAGTCAGCATCTCATTCATCATAACCTTGGGCCCATATCCTAACTTGCTTTATGATAAGGTAGGTTAGCACAGAAAGCAACTACCATCTGTTGAGAAGAAGCCAATGCAACACTGGGTTACTGGTTTCTGGTTATAGGTTCTATCAGACCACAAACAAGGCCTTTAAAGGGAAAATAAACTAGGAAATCTTCAAATTCTGCATCTCCTATCATTCTTTTGAGTCAAACATTATAATAATATGAATTTGATTATTATTCTCTGATTGCAGGACTTTTCTCATTGCTTGTTTCTATACAGAATGCAACAACAATTTCACAGAGGTAAAGTAAAGGAACTACTTACAGTTGAAGAACACTTGACATCGGGATTAAAAAAAAAAAACTAGCTACTTACATTTATCATTATTTTGTAAATAATTTTGCATTCACATACATAGATTATGACTGTTTAAGGATTTCGGCTTGCACAGCCCACCTGATCATATCTTTCTATGATCAAGCTTGTATACTTATATTACTAAAGCACCCTCAGTGAAACATTGGGAGTCTCCATATACCTCCTTAGGATATAGTTCTGCAAGTCTTTTGGGGAAGTGCACTGGAATGGTGACTTATTTAATTAGTGAGTGTTGGAAAGAGGAACTGATGGCAAGCCCTAACACTAGAAAAGTGGTTTGAGGGTTGGCTTTTGGAACAAGGAGTTGCAATTAAGAAAAGCTGGACAGGGCTTCCTTGGTGGCACAGTGGTTGAGAGTCCGCCTGTCGATGCAGGGGACATGGGTTCGTGCTCCGGTCCGGGAGGATCCCACGTGCCGCAGAGCGGCTGGGCCTGTGAGCCATGGCCGCTGGGCCTGCATGTCCGGAGCCTGTGCTCTGCAGCGGGAGAGGCCACAACAGTGAGAGGCCTGCATACCGCAAAATAAATAAATAAATAAATAAAAGCTGGACAATCCCACTACTGGGCACATACCCTGAGAAAACCATAATTCAAAAAGAGTCATGTACCACAATATTCATTGCAGCTCTATTTACAATAGCCAGGACATGGAAGCAACCTAAATGTCCATCGACAGATGAATGGATAAAGAAGATGTGGCACATATATACAGTGGAATATTACTCAGCCATAAAAAGAAATGAAATTGAGTTATTTGTAGTCAGGTGGATGGACATAGAGACTGTCATACAGAGTGAAGTAAGTCAGAAAGAGAAAAACAAATACCGTATGCTAACGCATATATATGGAATCTAAAAAAAAATAAAAAACAAAAATGGTTCTGAAAAACCTAGGGGTGGGACAGGAATAGAGAATGGACTTGAGGACATGGGGAGGGGGAAGGGTAAGCTGGGACGAAGTGAGAGAGTGGCATGGACATATATACATGTGAGAAGCAGCCCCATAGCACAGGGAGATCAGCTCGATGCTTTGTGACCACCTAGAGGGGTGGGATAGGGAGGGTGGGAGGATGGGAGACACAAGATGGAAGAGATGTGGGAACATATATATATGTATAACTGATTCACTTTGTTATAAACCAGAAACTAACACACCATTGTAAAGCAATTATACTCCAATAAAGATGTTAATAAAAAAAAAAAGAAAAGAAAAGCTGGAGATTGGCATGTTATTTTCTGAATAGAAATAAACCTTAGGAAAGAGGGGTGTTTTGACCATGTAATGCTGAAAGGTCTACAGTTGAGGGCAGAAATGTTGAAATGTTAATATTGGATACGAAAAGGAAGGGTTTTATTTCCTGTACCACTGAAGTTAGTTTGTATAAACAGTCTCTCTCTTTTATCAAGACTTGACCATTGCTGTTAGTGGCGGTTCTCCTTGGAGTTTTAAGGACTGAGACTTTGTTTTGCTGATCCCAAATCCCCAGAACTATGCTGAGCAAGTTCTCAGATTTAAAAAAACAAACCAAAAACAATCAAACAAAAAAACTATTGTTGATTGAATGAATGAATGGATGGATGAATAATGTTTGCATCTAACAATTATGATTTCCACTAAATGAAGTGAAAGAATGACTCATCCTCTTTTGAGGATCCCAAAGGAGACATAAATATTACACTAAGGGATTTTCCTTAAGTATATGGAAACAAAAAGATAATTTATCTCAAATAAGCTGTTTATAATGAAGGCTGCTTCATAATCAATTTTTTTGTTTGAGTCTTGTAAGCATATTTGTTACATTTGTCAGTACTGAAATACTTGATTTTCCAGAATTATGACTTTAGGTGAAAAGCTATGTTTTTTCAAAAGAAAACGTGATTATAAATATAGGTTTAGAAAAAAAAGAATCTGACCAATTTTTTACATGTCTTTGAAGAAATATAACATTGAAAAAAATCACTAAGATTATAATCATATATACTGTTTAGAAGAAAAAAAGAAATAATTAGCTTGAATGTTATGGTATTCTGTGTTGCTGATAAATGAGTCATATTGACTCCCATGACCACATATTCACATGAAATACATGCAAAAGGACTGCAGTTACAACAAGCAGAGAGTTTTAGTCTATTTCTAAGAATTTTAACTATTGCAATTCAACTGACACACATTCTGATAACCAGAATTTCATTTTGTGTAGCAACATGGGAATCTGGCCTCAGCGTCTAAAGGTGATCTGTTTCATTCATGTATTTTAAGGATGTGGTTTAGGAATAAGGTATTAGGTTTGCAACATTTATGTAAAACAAATAATGTGACAGTGGAAAGCAATGCTCTTCATTTAACATAATGAGTTGCTCTACAATAAGTCAGATCCTCCCAGAGTGTAAATTATACAAATTTGAAAGCTGCATTTATTATTGAATATCTCATTCACAGACAAGTGCTTACTCAGTAGTAAAACCTGGTGTAGCATACCAAATTAAAAGTTTTTTTTTTTAAACTGTCATGCACGTACCCAAACCATTTGTGTGCAGTTTAAAACTTTTCCTCCTAAGGAAACTATTGAGAATATTGAGAATAGTTGATTTTTACTACCACAAAACAGTAGAAATCAAATATGAATTGTATTAATAGGCAGAGATACTTGAACAGAAGCTTGGATTGTTTAAAATTAATAGTTTAAAAGATCTATCTGGAAATAGACTTCTTATTAAGTTGCCTTTTAGTACTTTAACATGCGATTTTGTGAGAGTGTTGTTAGAAGAAATGCTAGGATATTCTAAAAATTTCTAGGTTGATTGATGAAATTTCTTACTGTTATTATGTTCCCAGCTGTACATCAGCACATGTTAAATTTTGCAAGAGTTTATGATTTCTAAGAACTCTCCTTCTATAAGGCCTTTTGCTGAGTGAGACAGTTTAGGAATCAATAAGTAAAGGGGATCTTTCTTCTTTGTGTAAATAGCTTAAGAGTAAATTTAGGTGGTCTAGAAACCGTGAGTTATTAGGAAGGTGCTTAGAAACGGGCACAGTAGGTCAGCTGCCCGAGATCCCTTCTAGCAGCCTAGCCTGGACCTCCACACTCTGTTGGGCACCGTCTGTTACTGGCCGAGTAATTGCCATTTTTGGCAAAGACCACCCTAGATATGGGCTCAGAATCCATCCTAGGGCTAGCCATCCTCTACAACCTGGTGTCCCCTGATTCGGAGCGAGTACATTCAATTCAGGAAGATCACTTACGACTGAGTTTTTCATCATGGCTTTGACTGTGAAGCCCTCAGAAACCAGGGAGTGAGGCTGGTGCACCGGGAGCGGCAGCTTGGTCCTCTTCGGCATCTTGTCTGGGCATTTGTTTAAGCTCAGGGTCTCTTTTTCTGCCACCATCTTCCTAGAAAATGTCTTGTTCTCATAAAACGTGTAGGAAAAGAATCAGTGAGTTTTACGGATGTGAGAAGGAGGTCGGGAAAAAACGTAAAAAGGCGCGTTACTGGTAGAATTTCACGCCCTCGTAGTGCCCAAGTTGATCCAGATGTTTGGCAGCTCCCAGGTGAAGGGAGTTGAGGGGAGGGGAAGGGCGGGAAGAGGGCAGGGACAGAGGCTAGAGCCGCAACAAGCTTCCAAAGGTAACCCTCCCGGTTGCTAAGCGACACGTCAACACTGCGACCGAATGACCCTGCCTCTCGGTGACGGACGTTTCCTAGGCCTCAGGCCGGAAGGGCGGCGGGCGGCGGGCCGCGGGCCGCAGCGACCGACCTGAGGAGAGACTACGCATTAAAACTACGACTCCCAGAAGGCCTCGGGCTAAGCCCCCTTTGCGCATGCGCGCCTCACACAGACGGGCGCGAAGGACAGGATTCCTGGACGATTTAACCCGGGAGTGCCGCTCGTGTGAGGCGCAGGCGGGCGCCGGCGTGCGTGTAGGCCCTTGCTCGCCCGGCAGCCTCCAACTGCCCAGTGGCCATGATAGGTACGTGGGTACCTGACAGGTACAGCCTCTCTGCGCCGCCCCGCGCCCAGCTGTTGCGCCGCGCCGGGCCTCGGCTGACAGGGACGCCGGGGTGCTGCCCGTGTCCGCTGTCCGTGGCAGGGTGTCGGTGTCCGCGCCGTCCTCAGCCTGCGCCGCCGGCTCCCCGGTGCCCGCCGTGGCCCTGGAGAATAAGTGTGTGTGTGTCCTAAGCCCCCACCCGGCCCTCGTTTGACGGGCTTCCCCCTGGAGCCAACTTCTCGAGGGACTCTGGCGTGCGCCTCGGCGCTGCCCGAGGCGAAGGCTGCGTCCCGCGGTCCGTCAGCGAGCTCACCGCCCGCCGGACCTCTAGGGGCCGTGGGAAGGCCCCGCCTTCCGCTCCGGTTTCCGTCCCTCAGGGCGCTTGGGAGGCGGTCTTGCCGCTTAGGACAGATTGGGACCCACTCTCCGGAGAGCTCTTTAAGGGAAACGCTCGCGAAGCGCTAAGCTCTAATGGACGGTGCCTAGGGACGATGGTTGAGGTCAAAACAAATTCCTGCAGATAGATTTAAACTTCTTGCTCCCTTGGGTTTTGTCTTCTAAATCTCTCCCTAGAGGTCTGAGTTGAAAGAATAATTGAGTCAGTGATAACAAGGATCAAAATTTTCGCATAGTGAACTAACGATTCATTTTGCAAAAACAAAACAAAAACAAACAGAAAAAACACTTTTTTTATACACAGAAGGCCCTAGGTGCATTTATGTGAATAAAGCTTTGGAAGTGGCTGTTAGAGTTGCTTATAAACCCTGTAATATATAAGATTAGAAAAGTTCCTGTCTTCCAGGATTGTTAAGCCAAAAGTTATTTTAAGGGTTATCTCTGAAAATTAATGGAAACGCACAGTGTGATTACAAAACATTGATGTTTGGGGAGTTTATTATGACAGATTTCCTGTAGATTATGTATTGGTTTGGTGAGTTTGTTTGGGGATTATTCTTGAATGGGCACCACTTACGAAACGCAAGTACATCTGAAGTCAGATGACGTCTATCCAAGAAGATAGAAGGTGATTTTTAAAAATATATGTTTGTATGCACTGATAAACTTACATCTTTTATTTATTAAACGAATGCTAAAATATAAAACGTTTTATCCGTCACTAGGAGAATCACGCCAGCTGACACTGTGTTTGCAACAATAAAACCTAAGGATGTCCAATTTTTCTTACCTTTCTAGCATGGTATGATTGCTGGTGAAGCTATATACAGGCAAGAATTTAAGATCTAAAAGTCATCAATAACAATTCTAAATTGTTATCTAATAGACGATTATATAGATAACTGTTAGAATGAACTATGTTTATGCAGTTTGGGATTTAGGAACACAGGAAGGAAACGTATTATCTTTAGATTTGATGGTTAGACATTTATTAATAACTGGTAGTGATGTGGAGAATGTAAGGTGGATTTTTAAAAGTGTTCTTTCTCATACTCCAGCTATTGTTTGACACAGTGCAAATAAGTGTATTACAACATAAATAAATCCATGCTCCCTCCCAAGAAAAGTACCTTACTTGTTAAAACCATGTGGACAATGTACAATAAATTATACAGCTAGTCAACTACTTGCATTGCCTAATTTGGTCAATGGGTACATTTTAATAAAAATCTTAATTGCCAATTTTGGAGTTGGTTCAGTTGAATAATGCCAAAGGTAAGTGAAAGTGGGAGCAATTGAAGGAAAGTCTTGGAGTGATGTTTCCCGTTTCTGACTAAACTTTGGAGCCAAGAAAGGCCTTATTTATAGTCTATATCCAGTGATATACTGGAGATTAAAATATACATTAATATATATCTGGGGATTATTTTATTTTTGTTAGAGACGTGTGCTGCTCAGAACTTGCCCCTTTTGTGCCTATGCTGTCTTTAATTGCTACACATTCTTTAATGCTAACAGTACTCTTCTAGTTTATTTAAATCTCAGCTCAATTTTAAGGAGAAACAAAAATTGCATTTCTTGGTAGAATAGGAGTAAGGGGGATTGACTGTTGCCTCACTACCAGTAAAATTACCTTTTTTTGCTTTCTCAAAATTCAGGATTCTTTCTTGGCACAGAGACAGTTTCTAAAGTACTTACATTTTCCAGTTAGATTATGATTAATATGTTAAATGCCCTGACTCAGAGAGCTATAGAAATATAATTTAAGTGGGTGAAAAATTATGATGTTTTGAGAAATATGGAGAGGATGTTAAGATAACATAAAGCATAATAAAAACTTAAGAGAATTCAACTTAGAAAAATGTAATTTTTGGTACCTCTCTTAAAATTATATTTCACCCTTTTTTAAAATTACCATTTTTGTGTGTTTAAAATTGAATTTTAATAGTAATATTTGTGGTATATTCTATATGTATGTTGTATAGAACTGGATTTAGGTATTTAAGTAGTATCAGATGTTAAAGTGCATGGATATATATATAACCATGTTGCCAATTTTGAAATTCAAACTCAATGTCTTAAAAATGATTTTTGAGTGATTTAAAAAATAATTAGAACATAATCTCTTCTGTATCTTGTTTAACTTAACATTTCTTAGAAGACTTACAAATCTGCATGTACAAATCCACCCTACAGTGATTCCTGCCTAGTATTTAGTGGATGTACATAACTCATGCAGGTACTCTCCAATAAGTGAGCATACAGTAGGTTTACAGACAGTTGCTGTCATCAGGAAGGTTTGTGTCCATATCATTTCATTTGCATATGTAAGCCTATATGTCAAGTAAAAATATTATTACAGTTTCTAAGTGGATTTTCTAGCTAAAGGGTTTGTAGACTTTGAATTTTGCTAGGGATTTCCAAATTGTTTAAAATAAATTATGCTGTTTTACATTTCTATCTGCCATAACAAGGTAGCAAAGAGCTGTCCTACTCCTCTGAGCTGAAAAATTACAAAAGGACATCCTTCCCAGAACTGACCCAGCATTCAACAGCAAAGCACCTACTGGGTTTCCCCTCTCTCTCCAAAGATATTGCCTTCAAACAGTGCACAAGGTGCACAACTGTCCTTAATGGCCCTGTCCCCCTCCAACAATGTTTATAAGAGTGTCCACGTTCCCTCTGTGTAACATAAAATTTTTTATTTTTGTCTTTCTGATAGATGAAAAACAGTATATTTTAATTTTTTAAATGAATCCTATGAAGAAAAAACCTTCACAACCTTCACTTCTCATTTTATAATGCTTTATTTTCATGAAAGCAGATTCAATAATTGAGTATCTACTGTGTGCCCAGTACTGTTCCAGGTGCCAGGGACACATGAGTTAAAAAAACCAAAAAACAGAAAAAAACACCCCGCCGTCATGAATGTACAGTCTCACTGTACTGTTTGCCCACAAATCTGCATATTTGTTTTAAAGCTTGTATGCAGTGAATTTTAGTCTCAGAATTTATATTTTAGTTAAATATACTGTCTACTGCTACTTGCTCTGCCATTTCAATAATTTTAGATGAGAAGTGATCCTGCATCTAAGTACCCAAGGTAGGCTCTGAAAGCTGTTTATGATGAGGTACAATTGTGTCACAAAAGAAGTTCTAAGTTTTTGCATAGATTTCATGTAATTATGTACAGTTCTTCTTTGGGTCCAAAGGCTCTGGAATGATGACTCTATGCCCTTTTCAACTTTGGAACTATTTCTAAGGATTTTTTTGAAGTCTACATTTTTTTGAAACCTAATGGCTTCATTGCTTGAAGATGATACAATGAAAGTACTTTGTATTAAGATATGCAAATCCATTTCTACCTCCAAAGCTTCTTTGAAAAATTCAGAAAAGAAAGTTCTTCTTACTTGGTAATGTTTCATATTCATGAAAGCAGTTTCAATGCAGAATACTTTATTCTGTTAGCTTTTAGTTTCTTGATCAGTGGAAATTGTTTCTTACCTGCTGTTTCTTCAGCCTTTAATTGTGGCCCAGTGCTTATATAGTGTTTCTGTTTTAATTTTCATTTAATGAGCTTATTTTAAATGTTTCTTTGTAGTAATCTGAATGGTTTCTTTCTTAAATTTTTTAATATTAAAGAAAGAGATTTATGTTGCAGCTCACCTTCCTGTCTTATTTACTTATATGCTTGGTCATGTATTGAGACCATCTTAAGACATTTGTATTTTTAAGAGTGTTGATGGGTTCTTGATGATATCTCCAGTTGACTCTTACTGTAAGACTTCAATAGGGTTCCCCATAAAGGATAATTTTAGAGCCCTTAACATCAGAAGAGAGAAGAATCTCTGTGTACAGCACATAGCAACCTTCCCCATCCCTTAAACCCCCACCCTTATCAAATTAGGGGAAAAAAGTGGTGATTAGGGAACTAATAACTGGTGTTCCAATTGAAACATGTTCATTATTTATCCATGTAATTGATGAATGCACCAGTTATTCCTACTATTAAGTGTTTTTTGAACTTTCAGTGAATAAATAATATTACCTGAGATGAAGCCCTTTGCAGTTACATCGTCATTTTTAAGCTTATTCAGAGTAGATCCATGTTCCAGAACATGGAAAGACAGGAATTAGACACCTGAAATTCACTCAGTATTAACATGGAGAAATGGGACTGAGGTTTGTAATGTGTGTGTTTCGGACGTGAACCTCTGGTTGTAGCATCTACCTGTACTCTCCCTTTTTCCTTCCCTCATTTTCTTCTTCCCCACACTCTTTGCTTTTGTCAGAAGCTGGACTTTTAATGTTTCATTCCTTAGCTCACAGAAGCAGCTGCTTTCTGACTAATTAAAGAGGTGAGCTCTTTCCTTGCTTGCCTCTGGGGTTTCCACAGGGCTTGGTTGGTTATACAAGTGTTCCTGAGGGTCATGACTGGAATTGCGTTACTAAACAAACCAGGACCACCATGGCTTCTCCCATAGACATTCTCTTGACTGGGAGTTGTCTGCAGTAAAACTACTCGTAGGCCCAGCAAATGCATTTTGTTTTGAGGGGAATCTGGTCCTGATTACATTTTTTCCCTTGAGCCAGAGTTTTGGGGATTGAGGAAGCTTGGACTGGCTTGAGGATAGGGCAGGATTTAAGCTTACTTGTATGGAGAAATAAAGACTTAAGAATAATAATTCATGCTCTAGGTCTTCTCTCTACCTGTGAACTATGACTTGAAGTCCTTTGCAGCTCCCTGGTGACTCCTCAGGGAGTGAGAGGTACAGATTTAAGCACAACTGGGGCAGCATTATCTGATTTGCTGCTTCTCCGGGATGCTGATCACAAGCAGATGTAGACTGCACAAGTCAATTGGCATCCACTAAGTCTGGGTATATGTGTGACAATGTCTAAAGATGTTTTTAAATGAAGATGGCTTGAATTCATACTGTTGGATGGGAATTGTGTGTGTTTTACTGTGCAGTCAGTTTGGACATAGTTATATGATATAAACAGAAAGGGATATATAGTGGAGGTCTGATATTTGCTTCCTACTGTTGTTTATTGAGGAACTGGTGACATGCCCAGTCAGTGGTAGGTAAGGGAATTTCTTCCTTTATTATGGTCCTCTGTAGAGTTTTCTTCTTTTTTTATTGCCTCTGTATGTGTATGTATGTGTGTGTGTGTTTGTACGTTTCTTACTACATGCACATATTCTTATCAAATGTATTGAATTTTTTTCCCCATCAGCTTGATTTCAAGAAAGTCATCAAATTATTTTATTCATAGTTTATGTTGCTGGAGTTTCACATGGGGTCTGTATCCTCGCCTTTATACCCTGGCAATTGGGTACTGTTTAGTACTGTAGCATGTTTTATAACTCTTTTTTTTGGAGGGGGGCGGTGAGGGGAAGCTCTAGAATTATTTGTACTTGGGTTTTAACATCTAAGGAACTTCTCTGTTGAGTCCAGTTATGGTTGTCACAATTATTCGTGTATAAATTTATTAAACATCTCTTCTGGCTACTGTACTCAATTTAATCATATTATGCCCAGTAGAATGCAAGTTATGCAGGTAAAGTTAGTCAGAGAAGGGTGGAAATGCCATTTGAGGTCTGGTTTCTGGGGTGACATGATTTTTTTTTTGTCCTCAACAAATGTTGACAACAGGATGATTAACATTAATGACCTAAGATTGATAAATATGTGTGAATTCTTTAATAGTTAAGAAAGATTTTTTTAAATTAATGTAAGAACTTTCTTAGCATGAATGAGAACTAGATAGCTTTTTTTTTTTAACATCTTTATTGGAGTATAATTGCTTTACAATGGTGTGTTAGTTTCTGATTTATTTATTTATTTATTTATTTTTGGCTGCGTTGGGTCTGTGTTGCTGCGTGCGGGCTTTCTCTAGTTGCGGCCAGTGGGCTTCAATAGTTTAGCACGCAGGCTCTAGAGCGCAGGCTTAGTAATTGTGACACATGGATTGCTTCGCGGCATGTGGGATCTTCCTGGACCAGGGCTGGAACCCGTGTCCCCTGCAATGGCAGGCGGATTCTTAACCACTGCGTCACCAGGGAAGCCCCTAGTTTCTGCTTTATGATAAAGTGAATCAGCTATACATATACATATATCCCCATATCTCCTCCCTCTTGCATCTCCCTCCCACCCTTCCTATCCCAACCCTCTAGGTGGTCACAAAGCACGGAGCTGATCTCCCTGTGCTATGCAGCTGCTTCTCACTAGCTATCTATTTTACATTTGGTAGTATATATAAGTCCATGCCACTCTCTCACTTCGTCCCAGCTTACTGTTCCCCCTCCCCGTGTCCTCAAGTACATTCTCTACGTCTGTGTCTTTATTCCTGTCCTGCCTCTGGGTTCTTCAGAATCATTTTTTTTTTTTTTACATTCCATATTTATGTGTTAGCATACGGTAGTTGTTCTCTTTCTTACTTACTTCACTCTGTATGACAGACTCTAGGTCCATCCACCTCACTACAAATAACTCATTTTTGTTTCTTTCTATGGCTAAGTAGTATTCCATTGTATATATGTGCCACATCTTTATCCATTCATCCATTTACATTTAAGGTAGTTATCGATATGTATGTTCCTATGACCATTTTCTTAATTGTTTTGGGTTTGGGTTTTATTGTAGGTCTTTTCCTTCTCTTGTGTTTCCTGCCTAGAGAAGTTCCTTTAGGATTTGCTGTAGAGCTGGTTTGGTGGTGCTGAATTCTCTCAGCTTTTGCTTGTCTATAAAGGTTTTAATTTCCTTGTTGAATCTGAATCAGGTCCTTGCTGGATAGAGTAATCTTGGTTGTAGGTTCTTCCCTTTCATCACTTTAAATATGTCCTGCCACTCCCTCTGGCTTGCAGAGTTCCT
>NW_006797028.1:440270-452823 GCF_000442215.2 Lipotes vexillifer | reverse complement strand
CCTGCTGAAAGATCAGCTGTTAACCTTATGGAGAGTCCCTTGTATGTTATTTGTTGTTTTTCCCTTGCTGCTTTTAATATTTTTTCTTTGTATTTAATTTTTGATAGTTTGATTAATATGTTTCTTGGCATGTTCCTTCTTGGATTTATCCTGTATGGGACTCTGTATGCTTCCTGGACTTGATTAACTTTTTCCTTTCCCATATTAGGGAAGCTTTCAACTATAATGTCTTCAAATATTTTCTCAGTCCCTTTCTTTGTCTCTTCTTCTTCTGGGACCCCTATAATTCGAATGTTGGTGTGTTTAATTTTGTCCCAGAGGTCTCTGAGACTGTCCTCAATTGTTTTCATTCTTTTTTCTTTCTACTGCTCTGCAGTAGTTATTTCCACTATTTTATCTTCCAGGCCACTTATCCATTCTTCTGCCTCAGTTATTCTGCTATTGATTCCTTGTAGAGAATTTTAAATTTCATTTATATTGTTGTTCATCATTGTTTGTTTGCTCTTTAGTTCTTCTAGGTCCCTGTTAAACGTTTCTTGTATTTTCTCCATTGTATTTCCCAGATTTTGGATCATCTTTACTATCATTACTCTGAATACCTTTTCAAGTAGACTGCCTATTTCCTCTGCATTTGTTTGGTCTGGTGGGTTTTTACCTTGCTCCTTCATCTGCTGTGTATTTCTCTGTCTTCTCATTTTGCTTAACTTACTATGTTTGGGGTCTCCTTTTCGCAGGCTGCAGGTCGTAGTTCCCGTTGTTTTTGGTGTCTGCCCCCAGTGGCTAATGTTGGTTTAGTGGGTTGTGTAGGCTTCCTGGTGGAGGGGACTAGTGCCTGTGTTCTGGTGGATGAGGCTGGATCTTCAATTTCTGGTGGGCAGGACCATGTCCGGTAGTGTGTTTGGGGTGTCTGTGACCTTATTATGATTTTAGGCAGCCTCCCTGCTAATGGATGGGGTTGTATTCCTGTCTTGCTAGTTATTTGGCATAGGGTGTCCAGCACTGTAGCTTGCTGTTCATTGAATGGAGCTGGGTCTTCATGTTGAGATTGAGATCTCTTTGAGAGCTTTCTCTGTTTGATATTATATGGAGCCAGGAGGTCTCCGGTGGACCAGTCTCCTGAACTCAGCTCTCCCACCTCAGAGGCACAGGCCTGACACCTGGCTGGAGCACCAAGACCCTGTCAGCCACACGGCTCTAGGCTCCGGCTCCAACATTCAGAGTCTGATATGCCAGGCACTGCCTTGAGGGTTCCGTGCCTTGCGCTCTGGCTGCTCCCGGTCTCTCACTGTGTAGCTTTAAGTGCTATTTATATATGTAAAAATATTGGGAAGTATACCTCAAAATTATTATCTTTGGGTTGTGGGATTTTTTTTACTGTGATTTTCTGAGTTTTTTCACCTCTTCAGCATTAAACATGTAGTATTTTGGAAATACAAAAAATGCAATGGTGTTATAATCCTAGTCTTAAGGATAGGACACATGTATCACTGGTTGGTATATATGTAGAACTGATTACACTTTCGTGACAAATTGTCAAATAAATTAGTAATGGTAGCATACTTGTAGTAATTTCATGTACTTGTCATAAAAGTAGTGTTTTCAGAAAAACAAATATTAGTACCATAATTTCACTTTTCATTTTTTTCAGTAGCATTATACACTATTGAGGCATGGCAATACAATCACTGTATTAGCTTCCTGTTGCTGCTATAACAAGTTAGCATAAGTTTGGTGGCTTAAAACAACACAAATGTATTCTCTTACAGTTCTGGAGGCCACAAGTCTAAAATGAGTTTTAAGGGGCCAAAATCCAGGTGTTAGCAGGACTAGTTCCTTCTGGCAGCTTCAGTGGAGAATCCTCTTCCATTTTTACAGGGTGCTGGCTCCTTGGCTCCTGGCTGCCTCACTCCAGTCTCTGTTTCTGTGGTCATATTGCCTTCTCTTTTACTGTAGTCAAATCTCCCTTTGCCTACCTCTTATAAGAACACTTGTGATTACATTTAGGGGCCACCAAGATAACCTCCCATCCCAAAATCCTTAATTTAATTGCATATGCAAGGTCCTTTTGCCATATAAGGTCACATTTACAGGTTTCAGGGGTTAGGTTATGGACATTTTGAGGTGGTCTTTTCAGCCTACCACAGTCACCATTAAGGCCTTCACCATTTGAAATCTGGTGTTAAAGTGTCTTATTATGAAGTGAGGATGATGGATACAGGACATCGAATTGACAGCTATATAACTTGATTTTTCCTTTTCTGAGGTCATTTAATGACAATGCAATAATGTTACACATGAGGAATCTAGTATAGTGTGTGTGTGTGTGTGTGTGTGTGTGTGTGTGTGTATATGTGTGTGGACTAGTTGATAAAGCTGGCCAAAGACGTAACTCACTTTTCAAGGTAGTTTTCCCAGGTGCCAAAAGAACATGTGGCCACACTCCAGGACTGAAATGGTGAATTACAGCTGGGTAATTTGCTGTACCAGGTTGCTCATTTGTATCCTGTAGAGCAGGGGAAGCTTTGTTATGCTTTTGAGAGAAATATGACTTCACGCAACAACACGTGATCAGGCAAAGCAGGAGCAAATAACCATTTTATGTACATTTTGATTTCTGTTTTGCTAGTTCACTATGAATGTTAGACACCTAATGCTCCAGTGGGATAGTTTAACATTGTCCTGCTCTTTGTAAATAATCACTAATCTGGCTTGGTTAGAAATACACAGCTGAGATGTTTTAAATAAATTCTAGTAAAGTTATGAAGGGCAAAAAAAGAATCAACCTTAATTTGCTTCATTTTTTAAAAGGTGTCAGTATAGAATTTGTTTTCATGAGGCAGTTTTAGCTGAAATATTTGGAAAATATTCCATTATGCATTTAGTACAGTTAGGAGAAACTCTAAAGGAAGTATAGAATACTTTTTTAAAATAGATGTAAAATTTGATTTGTAAGAAAAGAAAAAGTTCATTTTTATTGGAAAAAAGAAGAAAATAAATGTTAACTTCAGTAAACATTTATTGAGACCCTAAGTTATGACCTGAGATACCACTGAGTCTCCAAAACTAAATGCGGAAGTCACAGTTTCGTGAAGATGCTGTGTACACCTGCAAAGCAATGATCAGCAGTAACAGAAGCTATAATGGAAGCATGTATTTTTGTGTGATAAAGCTGGGGAACTTCCGGAACAGAGGTGGTATTTGAGCTGGACCTTCCGGGCTGAGTGATCTCTCGAGTGCAAACAGTAAGGCATGGGAGTTTGGAAGCAGACTCTATGGAGGAGTAGTGCTCCTTGGGAGGAGGAGTAGTTGACAGGGATACCGTGTAAGAAGCGTGGAGTAGGAAGTGAGGAGCAATCTGGGTGAGGAGGGTCAGGGCCTGCTGGAGAATTCGAGTTTTGTTCTGTAAGTAATGAGGAACCACTTGGTCTTAATGCTAAGAATGGGCATGCTTAAATTTCTTTTTAGAATGATAGCTTTGGCAGCAGGGCCATGTTAAATGTCACTCATTTACTTTTGGCTAACAGAAATGATGACAATACTAATCTCGTCTATCCCAATTTAATAAAGAGTAACATTCTGCAACAAATGGACACTGTGTTGAACTGTAAGGCCCATTTGGGCAGAGAAAGCAAACTTTAAAGCTTGCAGTGGTTAATGTCAGGTGAATATCTTTGTGAATTAGGCCTCCTCTGAGAGAGTAGGAAGTAGCAGGACCTGTGGCTGAAAGTGAGAAGTGAATTCCAATTAAAAATAAACAAATTGGGCTTCCATGGTGGCACAGTGGTTGAGAGTCCGCCTGCTGATGCAGGGGACACAGGTTTGTGCCCCGGTCCAAGAAGATCCCACATGCAGAAGAGTGGCTAGACCCGTGAGCCATGGCTGCTGAGCCTGTGCCTCCAGAGCCTGTGCTCTGCAACGGGAGAGGCCACAATAGTGAGAGGCCCGTGTACCGCAAAAAAAAAAATAAAAATAAAAATAAAAAATAAATAAAATTGGCATCAGCCAAATGAAATGCTGTGAGTCCAGTGTACTGCTTCCTACTTCGGATCTTTAGGTGATTAGGACAATTAGCTATGCTTTGATATAATCAGAATAAACAAATCCTTCAAAAGATTTGTAACTTCAGATTATTTGATGGAATCATTTTCCTGTTAAATTTGAAGACCTAATCTTATTCCATTTTAATGCTGTGTGTTTACTTACCTGCCTCATTCTTGAGGGAAGGAGTATGTTTGTACTTAATAAATAATTGTTGAATGAGTGAAAGTATGAATCACTGGAGAAAAGGACATTGTCTTTTCTCTTGTTTTGTCTTCTCCTATCTCCCTTCCTGTTTCTGAGGTTGAAGTACCTAAATAAATAATCCAGTCTCTACTGACATTTGCCTTGGGGATGGGGCCTTATTCCATTTATCTCTCTGGCCCCCAAACCCAGCATAATCCCAGTAAGTGCTGAAATGGATGAAGCATTAACAAATAGGGGTAGTAACATATGCTTTGATTTTGGTAAATTCTAAGTGTATTAAAATGTTTCATATTCTGAGAAGATGATTCATTAATTTTAGGAGAGAGATTTTAGTCTGTCACATTTTTCTGTGCAAAAAATTGGAGCTTGCACAGGATGATGACTGTTTTTTTTTCTTTTTTTCCCCCGTCCTTTACTGTTGTTTCTCTTTATTGCTTCTCTAATGCTTTCCCTTAGAGGGAAGCCATTACATTATTTTAATTCTGGAATGAGCTGGAATTTTAAAGTGGTTACTCTACACAGGATGTTTAGAGTATAAATTACATGGATGCATTGTCCCTTGTCCAACCTTTAGCTTTTAGCATTATAACAAATATATTTTTGCATTATTGGGGTCTGTATTTACTTGTTTCCCTAATGCAGCTTTTCTCCATGGAATACTCTCAGTAGAAACATATGCTCAGAGCTTCAAAGTGATTACAATATCACTAAAAGCTTCATAATCACGTTACTGAAACTAAATGTTAAAATATTTGATTTTCCTTTATCCAATCATTTCAATTTAATTTTAGGCTACTGCATGATTGATTGAGGAAACCTGGCAGGCCAATGTCAAAGAGTGTTTATAATGCCTAAAGCCTTGTACAGAAAACTTCAAGGCAATTTAATTTGGGTAGGAATTCATTTTATTTATTCTGAGGGATTTTTTAATAGGAAAAATGGATTTATTTTCATGCTCTGTGTTTGACTGACTCTGATGTCATCTATACAGTCCCCTGCCTGGAGTATTCACTCACCTCCTCCTCAGCCCTGCTAGATAGAGACCCTGGATGATACAAAAGTCCTAGTTCTAAAACAAAGACCTGCAGCTGTATTGTTTTTCATAATTATTCTAAAGATGTTCTTTCATGTTATTTATAAGATAGGTTTAAATTTTAACCTTTTTTTTAAAAAAAGGTGGGTAGTATTGAAATATTTGTATCTGTTTACAGTAAGCAAGCAAACTCCAGCAGTGGCTTTGCATCAGGCATTTATTCTGCCTCCACTTAATTAAATAACAGGATATGCCAGCAGCATCACTTATCCATGAAGATACAGAACTTTATGAATAAACATATCTACCTTTTCCTCATGGCTCACAGTGGGGGCGGAGAAATGGTCATCCATCAAACTCATGTCTGTGGTTGTTCTCAAAAGCCATTTATTTTTAATTTTAATGAATTATGGAGACAAGTGAATATGAAGTTAATTTCTGAAGTAATGTGAATTTTCCTAATTTTAAACCCAGTTTTTAAAATTATATACATTGTAGAGTTGTAAATCTAGAATATTTACTGATCATGTTTGATACTCAGCCAGAAGTCTAGACATTAAACTATTTTTATAATTCTGCTTCTAAGTTGTTATTTCATCCTCTTTCTCAAGTTGTTCCTTTGCTTTTAACAGAAAATAGATAATGGACAAATCTTTGCACTTAATGTACACAAAGCACTTGGTGACATTTGAATCTTTTTTTTACATTTCTGAAGTTGAACTTTGAACCTTATATACTTTGCTTGTGTAGGATTTTTGACAATGGAAAATAAAATATTTCTCAACTCTTTTGTTCCCTGAATCTTGCATACTTTTCCTGCTTTCCCTCCCCATTGGCAAGACTTAATTTTATAAATAATGGTCTTCTAGCCATTTTTCTGCCTCCATGAGGGTAGGCTTATTGTTTATTGATTGATTGATAGATTGATGGTACTTTGGAAAATCAGGCTTGGAATTAAAAAAAAATATATTGTTTATGGCTAGTAGCACTCCTTAATCACTTCCTTCCCCATCCAGGCCATATCCCAAATCACCCTTCCCCCTAAACTAGAATATAACAATATCTCATATACTTAATACTTTTCTTCTTCACACTAAAATGTGGTGCAGTGTTATTAATGGTTTCCCTTCATAGGGGTTTTGCTATGGGAAAAGTGGAACTGAAAGGGAAATTTTCAATTTTATGTGGAGGCCAGATAGCAGAACCCATAGGTTGAGATTCTAGAAGATAGGGAAGTGACCCTGGTTTTTACATTCTAATGTTAATGATTTTCTCTTGCTTCCATCAAAGAATCTAGGATGAGTAGCTTCAACATTAGAACGTCTGTAAGTTCATATTGAACATTGTGTGGGGATGGTTGCCTTCACTGGGCTTTATCATGAGTGGTTCAAGCCAGAAATAATCATGTTGGGTCTGGAAATTGATATTTACTCTACTTACAGTCTAATAAGTTAACCTGTTAAAGTATCACGGATGCTGTCAGAAGACACAAGACTCATGGATCAGAGACAAAGGACTTCATTACTCATGGCACAGCAAATTGCTTAAGTGTTATCATATTTACAACAGTTTCCTTTACCTCCAAATCTCGAAGGGGTGATATGATATGGCCCATATGAATCCCATGCATGCAGTGGATTTGCATTGAAGTTGATGACCATTTATTCCACTTGAAGTATCCACCACTGTTACGGCAAGCAGTAAGCAAACCTTCTCCTTGAGGACAAATGTTACCTTGTTTATTAAGGTTACTGGATACGTAAATAACCCTGAGAACTTACCCAGGTAAAAGAGATGTGAGGGCCGTGCATTCTTGGTCCATCCAGCAAGACATGTAGGGGACTGTAAGAGGCCCAAATAAATTATCTCTCCCAAAACCCAACAGATTTTATTACACCACCTTGGCTTGTGATGAATTTTCACATGTGTGTGCCACTTCATGATCAGTTTGATTAATTGGGCCAGCATAGACAGGGACCAAATCTATTCAGCTTTTCTCATACAGCCTTTAATTCGAGCTATGATCAATAGGATCCCAAGCAGTAGGATGAGACCAACTTGCAATATTGACTCCATCCACCTGCCCCCACCCCAGAGTCTCTGACTTGGCCTAATGTGAATAAATCCCAGGGGAGACCAGTTGTTCTTAAAAATTAAGGCAGTCTATGTCGAGTCTGTTATCTGTTATGACCCATACAAGGAGGCTTGGAATGACATTGCCAGTAATAACAAGGAGCAGTAGATGATCCAGAAAGCAACCTTCACACCCGATGGAGAGCCAGTCCATGGTCCAGTCTCCCCCACATAAAGAGTAAAGGTTATTCTAGTTTGGAGTTTGCTGCTATCTTTGATTTGGATCACTATTACACTGGTTTGATTAAGCCACATAGACAGTATTCTGAGTAGATTCAGCCTTGATTGCCACACATGGAACAACCTAAGGCTGCTTTGGAGTCAGGACAAGCCTATGAGTTTTAATCAGTCAGACTGAAGTAAGGTTGTGCCAGTCTGGGAGAGTGTACAGGTATGAGGGGGAGGTCCATGTTTTGGAGCTGCAGTTGATGGCATTAGGCACAGAAGAATTGTTCAGCACTAGCCATGTCCACATGACTTTTTCTGTTTTTGTAGCCTGTGGACGGAGATGACATTCTCAGAAATAAGTCAGTGAATCAGATTGCCAGCTACCACTGCTGCTTGGCTTACTTGAAACACATTTTTTGTGTTTTGCCAGGATGAGGCACTGGATGTAGGGGACTAAGACATCATTAATCTCACCCCCTTGTACTTCCAGGGATTTGAGGTGACCCTTCCCCATTGCCAGATTTATTGCTCTCCCTCCACAGCTGTGAAATTGGCTTTCCAGTGTCCCTTCCAGGTAGCTTTAACTTTATATTTTCTCCAGTCATTCCCTACTTGTACCCAGATGTTTTATCTGGAAGGGTCAGGTGCAAGTGGGATAAGGTCATTTTTACAAAATTTACAGAGACTCATTAAGTCCACCACCTTTGGCCACTGTGAAGGAACTTGTCAAGCGGTGACCCAAATGGTCATTATCTTCATGATCTAGAATCATTTCAGTCAAACACAAATAACCAGTGGCTGAAACAGAATTGTGTTTGAATCTTCTAGGGCCCCTTTTGATTGGGCTTCCACCCGGAGGGTGTATCAGTTATCCTGGCCTGGGGTTCCTATCAGGGAACAGAAAAGTGCATCATGCCCAGAAATGGTCAGAGAGAAATCTCAAAGTAGGTCTATGTAAATCCCTACCCTTTCTGGGTATGGCTACATCTAGTACCTTTCTAAGGTGTGTAGACCAAGAGGCAGTGAGAGAAGTAGAGTCAGAAATCTTTTTGAGCTGATTTTTATTTTTAAGTCCATTTTACCTCTCAGTAATGTCAGCAACTTGAGGATGGTAAAGGTCATAAAATGTCCATTGATCACTGAATGTTGGCCCATTTTTGGGTAGTCCTTATGGAAAAAGATATACCATTGTCAAACTAAAGATAGTATGGAAAGTTAAAAACGTAACACTGTTTAATTCTGAGAGCCACAATGCTGAAACCGAAATCATCTGATTGGAGAGTAACCTAAAAAAGTGTTGCCAGTGGTAAGGCATTAGGGTCATCCCAGAATGGGAGTCAATGGTTTGATGTAGTCAGTTTGCTTGGAGTGGACATGGCAAACAGGGCTTCCTTCACTGCAAGGCAAATGGGCCTACTTTTAGCAGGAGTCACAGGTCTGATATGAAGTGGTAGCTTCTGTATCAGAAGCACCTTGACTTTGTACCCTATCCATGGTGGTAGATGTGCTGCCATGTCTGATACAATGGTGGATCCCAGTAGTGTTGGCAGTCATCTGGTCAACACAGGCTTGATCAACAGCTTGACTCCAATTGGTGTCATTAGAGAATGGGCCCTTACCGTGGGCATCTACGTCAGTGACCCAGACTGATCGGCAGCCACAATTTATTTCCACAGTTTGTGGCCCTACAGAGGGGGTTATTAATCTGCCAGTCTATAGTCTTTCAAATGGCAGACCAGACAGACAGCTAGGCCATTGGCAATAGTCTGAGAGTCTGTAACACTAGAAAATGCCTAGCCCTCTGGAGCATTGTCTAAGACAAGAATGACAGCTTTCCATTCAGACCATTGTGCTGACTGGTCCTTTCCACGGTTGGTCTTCCAGAGCTGCTGTTGGGGTTGGATGGCTGCTGCTGTTCAGAGGAACCAGCAGCTTTGAATTTACCACACCATCAGTGAACAAGGCCCAGTCATTGAAAGGAACATGCGAGAGCCCTGTTGAACCAGCAGCTTTGTTTCAGGTGGTGGAGTGGGGAATATAGTTTCCTCCAGAGGAGTAGTTGCCTTTTTTTTTTTTTTTTTCATGTAAAATTGAGATGATGCTAGGGCCAGAACAGCTTCACTCTTGACTGTACCATTTCCGTTTGACTAACCAGGCCTGTTGGGCCCTTCCCATCTCATTAATCATTGGGTCTGAATGGACCTGTATGAAAATGAGGATGTCAGGTGTCTGTTTTCAATAAGAGCTTAGTTGCATGTTAATAGTTACTTATTTAAAAAAAGTAAAAGGATGGACTCTGTGGCTCCATCAAGAAGGTGATTTTGTTGTACTGGGAAATGACCTCTCTATGGGCAACAGTTACTGAACATGACCCTTCGGAGACTTACAGGAACTGTGGAATGCAGACATGTAACACATCAATTCTTATTACATAGTCAGATATGAAAACCACAATGACAGTACATTTAGTAGCCCAAAGGCTCCTTCCACAGTGTTACTCAGTGTCACTTCCCTCCATGGGAACAGGTAGGATGGTAACTTGGGTTTCTGTATCCAACAGGACCATAACAATTTTAGTCCCTCTCTTCCCCATCGTACCAGGAGAGGTATGTATAGCTTTCAGTACCCTTTGGGGACAAAAATACCTTGGATCTATGCCAATAATCTTTTTCCTTCAAGCATGTGAGGTCAGAGTAGAGGGGAAGAAGGGATCAGGTAGATATAGAGGGAGATACCTGCTCCATGTATGTGAATAGGGAACATTTACTGTTGGTTCCAAGCAGCTGCCTGCTTGGGGCTCAACAAAAGGAACTTCTAATGTTCATTGTTCTCTCAAAGACCATCAGTAGCAAGGCCATCATTATAGACACCACTGGACAGCTTTGAGGACTGCTTTACTCAGCACCTGCACACACATTGCTTTTCTCCTGGGCCTAAGGCCTTGCTGCCCTATTGTCATGATAACATCCCTTCCTCCCCTGCATGGAGTAGAGAATAAGCAACAACCAAGGTACTATTGGTGTAGTTTGTTTCAATTCTGCCTCCCTTCTCTCAGCGGAACAGTGGGGACTCTTATTTCTCCCCCTCCTCCCTTGGATGCATTCACTCGTAGATCCCAGGAAATTTTTCATATCACCAAACCCAGTCTTTGGCCCTTTTCCTTCTTCTTTCAGAAAGCCATGTTTCTTGCAGTATCCCTCCCTTTGCCAAAACTATCAGGTCTGAGATCTGATTTTACCCTACTGACAATAACAATTTAGCCAGTTACTAGTTCATGTTGCTGGCACAGACAGGAGACTTCTGGGTCAGAGACAAAAGATGTTATTATCTGTGGCACAGACAGCATTATGAACATATTGGTATCAGTTGCTTTGGTCCAGATGGATACTGTGTACATAGTGAGTTTGTATTGCAACTGAGGAACTCTGAGCTTGGGGAATTCACTACTTTTATAACAAGCAATAATCAAGCCTGTTTTTTGTCCAGGGGAAGAGGTTGCCTTATCTCTCGTCTTCAGAGGAACACTGAGAAATGGCTCAGGTGAAAAAGCAGTCAGACCCTTGCAGTCTTGACATACCCTGTAAGATACGTAGGATGCAAGAGGCCCAAAGAAGACTGCTTTCCCAACAAGGCACAACATCCCTTTTGCACTTCTCCTTGATACTGAGTGGAAGCAGGCAGGCAGTGTTATTTCCAAAGCTGCCTAGAATGGGCTTAGGACAGTAGTTGAAACTGAATAGCAAAGGCTATTAGAGTTTTGGCCCTTGGATTAGTGAAATAATAGATATTTTCAAAGTGGGGGCAAATTCTGGGTGTAAAAGAGAAAGATAATTTTATGTTTCATTTAATATTTCATCACTATCTAGAATCAATGTCATAGAAGTCCTGTTTGTTTGTTTCTAAGGGAATCAGCTAAACTTCCTGTTTCCAGTTTATAGAAAATGTAAAATTGTCTTGCTTTGTATAATTGCTGTTCTCCAGTATTTAGGGCCATTTTATATTAACTTTATAAATAATTAAAGATATGATTTCCACTTGTTTGTCTTTCCTTTTAGATTCTTCTCAGATTATCTGATCATCTTAATTGGGGCATAAAATCTGTTAAGTTTCATATACATATATATTTTCTCATACTCTTTTCAAATAATTCATACTATAAACACTTATTCAGTTTTCTCGGGTAGAGCTGGATTGAGCCACCAGGAATGTAAAAAGTTAAATATAGTAACAATTCCTTTTAAATTTTCTAGTTTTAAAATATGTGAGTTGCTTTTGTATTTGTCTTATCTGAACCCATAAATAAATTTTGAAAATTAAATCAATCATTTCTTTGGGATATTTTCCCCTTCAGAAAGAGAATGTATTACCAAAAAACAGTGCTGCTGTTTCTTTAATATGGCAGTGAAATTGAATATTTGTGATTTTCTTAAAATCAGTCCAAAAATAAGCAAGCAAAACTAAAATATTTTTATTTTAGTCCTTCATGTTGAATAATCTTTCTAAAAATTTATTCCTTTCTCCTGCCATGGTAAAAACAGTACACTGAACATAATTATATATGGCTTCATACAGAAAATATCTTTTATTATCTTAGAGTCATCAGTTATCATTCAACAATATTATGTGTAATAAAAGAAAAGTAGGTTAACTTGGATGCTTAATGATCCCATAACTTAACTTGAATACTTTTAGTTTTTGCTTAATAAATAATATTTATATGTTATATATCCTAAAAGTGTGGCTGTTAGATGACTTTTCCATCCCAATAGCCATTATTTACAGCTTGATGGAGAAAACTTTGCTTTCCTGGTTAGGAAGCACCTTTTATATTTATGAGAATTCTAACACACAATTTAGTGAGCTTTTCTATATTCATTCTATAGATACTTTTCTTAAAGAAGTAATTTTATGTAGAAAAATCTCTTTAAAATTCTTGGCCCAAGGATGAAATTATCTGGATTATTTTACTCTTTC
>NW_006797028.1:406938-439717 GCF_000442215.2 Lipotes vexillifer | reverse complement strand
TCTTTCCCTGTGATAACAAAATAAAAGAGAAGTTGTTTTCACACATACAGATTTCATCAAGTATGATCAGACAAGAGATTAATATAACATTTAGCTCTTACCATGTCCTTATGAATATATATATATACACACACACACATACATATTATGTATATGATAGATTCTCTTTATATTTTGTGAATGGAAAAGAAAGTAACATGGATCAAAATAGTTCCCAGTGTTTATTGAGAGCTATGTTGTTTGTGATATTTTAAGTGCTGTACCTGCATCATGCCATTTAGTCTTCACGACATCTTGTGACAAATATGGTCCCCATGATACCTGGGAGGAAACTGAAGCTCTGAGGGGTCAGATTGCTTGTCCAAGATTATAGTGAGTGGCTGGTAGAGTAAGGATGTGAGCCCAGATTGTGTGGCCTTGAAGCTGCTGTACTTGGATGACACTGCTGCCCAAGTTTGCACTGTGCTTTCTTTTATTTCCCCAATTCTCTTTCCAGGTCACTTATTTCTTCACTAATAGAACCCTCCCTGCCTGCCTCCTAAATCTAGTTTAGAGGCTAAAATAGCAGATGAAGCTAAAAAGTTTCTTTGACTTATAACAGTTTCCTCCAGAATTATCTTGTTGAAAGTAAATAGCCCATCTGGCTTCCTCTTTTCACGGAGCAGAACTCCTAAGTGAGCTTTGTGACTGAAGCTGGCCGAATTCCACGCAGTGTGGCTGTTGGCCTTCGGGAGATGAACACAGTCTGTTTCTTCTATTTCTAACAAAGGAAAAGAGTTCCTTCATTCACCTCTTTAATTCATTGTTTGAATTTTATGTCCTTCTTTCTCATAATAGCAGTTTTCTTGCTGTGGTCTCTCTGTCTCTCTCTGTCTTTTTAACGTACAGGTAAAATGGAAACTACATGAGAAACATGTTTTGGTACAAGGCCACTACAATGAAATATCATTAAAACTTGCATTTTAAGACCATCGCATGAGGTTGTTAGCGTGTGACTCCCATTGACTAGCAGGAGCTGGAGGAGGAGATTGAGAAAAGCTGTGTTTCTGCTGCTCTGTTCTGTACTTGCTCTGAATAAATAGAACCGTTTAGTGTTGAGCTCTAGAATCCACAGGGGTCAAACAGGTGGGCTCTGCACAACCTGTAAGTTTACCTCTGAGTGCCTTAATTTAGCTCTCTGAATTTACTTCTGAGAAGCTGCAGGGACTGTCCTTCTGGCCCTTGTAATTACCTTCCTACAGGCTGACCGAGGGTTACAGAGTAGGACCTTAAAAACGGAATGTGAATTTCTCTGGCCAAGAAAATCATTTGATTCTTTTCATGTTCCAGAGCAGAGAAGAATCTTGTAAACTTTATAAGTGATTAAATGTATTATTTTAATTTCTAACTTTCTTTTGGAACAAGGTTTCAAAATGTCATCATACAGTGTTTGGCGATGTCTTTCCATGATTGACAGCTGTTCTTCAAATTTTGTTATTTTGAGGGAGGAGTTCAAAAAAGCCAGTTCCTTGCCTCCTAGAGGCCTGATACTGCTCGTTAAATGTCGATACAGAGAGAATCATGTCTAGATTTTATACCCGGGAACATTTCTTAAAGAAGTACTGCCAGGTTCTACTTGATTAAAGGCACTTCTGATGAAGATGGTAGGATTTCAGGCCCAGAATATTTGGACTGGCCCTGCAGTCTTAAGTTGACATCTATAAAATTATGAGTACAAATGATGTTGCCATATAGCTGTTTCTAAAACCATGTTCCTTCTAGGGAGCCAAGAGTTCTTCAGGGGTATCATCTGAAGGCTGGGCAGCGGAGGTGGCAGCCTGAGAAAGGGCCTGGCCCCGAGCCTGCTTCTTCTGCTCCCAGCCGCTCCCCAGGCCCCACTGCAAACCTCCTCTTAGTGCTTGCCTGACATCAGCTGGTACACAGTGGGTGTGGAGGGTTTTTATGACAGACGTTAAAAAAGCTGGAAGAGGTAATTTCTAGAACTTGTTACAGAAGTCTTTTTTTATTTTAACATTTTTCATTTTTCTTGCTAAAGATAGCAAATAAAAAAAAACAAAGGAACTTACAAAGTAATATGTAAAGTACGTATTTACCTTTGAAACTCTGTAGTTCTCAGTATGTTTTTATCTTCCAATATAAATCTCTATACACTTGGTAAATGCAATAAAATTATTTGATATAGTTTAAAAGTGGTTAATAAGAGTACTGTTTTTGTGGTAGATTTTTACAATATAAATAAAATATGAAGTCCTTTTGTTTTACAATTCAAATGTGATCATCTTTGAGCACCTGTTGGTGCTAGATCCTAGCAGACCCATTCATATACAATAACTAATATTCTTCAAGAAATAGCCCTCATGGTCCCTAATTTGCAGAAATTAGGAAATCAAGGAGGAAATAAAACCTTGTGTTTTTCTATTCAGAGCATGTTTATATACATTCACAAATATTTATAAAATATTATAACATTGACTAAAATTTCTTAGCTGATTATGCTTTAATAAGTCATGTTTAAGCTGCATGTTTGGAACTCAGAATGCATTACTCCTAAAACATTTTAAGGTGTCAGTTTAGCAAAATATTCTAGTGAGCTCTGACATAGGGTCTAGAATGATCTGAGGCATTCATGTATCTATTGTATTGGAAATTTAAGACAGAAGACTGAAACTAAGAATTTGGCTGCTTCTGCTCCAGTTTCATTCCTGATGCTCAGTCTCCTAGGGAGTTTGGGGGAAGAAATGGTAGGATTTGTACATGGGGAGGAATGCAGATACAGAGGCCTTGGTTTCCTAGAGAATGTTAAGATAGTTTGGTTCCGCAGAGCACCTCCCAGGGTGACATTCTGGTCACAACCTCCTGTGGTCCACTAGTGCCTGGTGGTGTTGGGCCTCTTTTGCCCAGATGGAGGGCACTACCAGTTCAGGCAGTTGTTCTTAGAGCCTGGGCTGACACTGTCTTCACACTTTGCTCTCAGTGTTTCACTCTCAGAGTCTCTGCTTTTAAGAAGCTCTTCAGCCCTTTTCTCTGATGCTAACTAAAGAGGATACCAGGTCAAGAATGTGAACTTTTGTCCCAAATTTATTCATCCCCAGGTGCTGCTGAACTCTAAAGTAAGGGGTTTACTTACAGAGCAAACCTCTCTTCCTCCCAACACTGTCTGTGACCTCTAGGCAGAAGGGCCACCTCTGTGGCCACTGCAGTCTCATATTCCAGTCATCTTAGTTCATAATTGGGCTCTACTTATTACCATCTGTGTGACTGTGGGACAGGAACCTCTGTGTAAGCACTGCCTTCCTCATCTGTGAAGTGGAGATAATGTTATCTACCTCTATGGAGGGCTCTAGGATTAAATAGAAAGTTCTTTGCCCAGTGCCAGACACATTCTCAAACTAGACAGTTGGTATATGTGAAAGATACAGAAAAATAAGAGGTGGTCTATATTATGCTTCATCCTCATAGCCCTACTGCTGGGAATGTGTTTGTTTTTTTCTTTTCCAGGTATTTAGAAATATCAGACTGTTTTGGTTTTACCCACAGGATTTAAAATACAGAATTGAACAGTATAGCTATGAGTTAATTAACATGTATTAGAGACAAGGGATGAATATAAAATGGTAAAGTTCAAAGTGGTAAAAATAACATTTAATAAATTTTTTACATGTCCTAGAAGTTTATTTTAAAAAGCATGAAGATTTATTTCATTATAGCTGTCTTTCATTAGAATTCTCCAATAAACATGTCAGAAACATATTCCCAATACTGCTTTTCAAATACAATAGCTTAGTTTTTCTTTTAGATAATATGGAGTCTAATACTAAAGTATGTTTTCCTGAAGCTATACAGAAAGGTTGAATGTTTCTTACTAGACAAATAAAATGTAAAATATGATTTTCCTAGTAATCCAACCTCTAGAATACTACTGAAGTTTATAGTAAAATCTGAAGTAAATATTTCAAATATTAAGTGAAATTTGGGTCATTTAATTTTTACCTAAATGATTTTAAAAGTTGACTTTTAGTATGCCTTTATGGTTAAATCAGTCCCCTTAGCAGTCAGCAATGTTCAGGCAATGAAGCTTTTCTCTGACACTGCTTCATTAGGAAAGCTCATTTAAGGAGTTAAATGTCTCTCACTTGTCAACACTGAGATAATTATGCACTATTAATTCTTAGGTCATTTCAAAAAGTGCTATTTTAAAACTATTCATTTCATCAATCCTGAGAACTGGGATAAGGTAGACAGCCTGCTGTAAAGCAATTTAAGATGTGATTATATTGCTTTATTCCTGCAATGCAGGAATCAGAAAGTTGATTTAATGTGAATACAGCTTTTGAAATGTTTCTTACTTAATTTTAAGAGATGAATGTGATTAGGCAACCTTGAGAGGACAAAGGAGTTGATGTAGAAGAAAGGAACTTTAATTTATTCTGCCATTTGCGGAATCAAGGTGGCAGGTGGGGAGGGCTGAGGGAGAAAATCAGGAAGCGGTAGTTTTCTTTGTTGCTTTATCTGAATGAAGCTTTTGTGTGTATCTGCTCTCTGCCTATTATTAGCTGAGAATTAGAGTTGTTTAAACTTTGGTGCGGTGACCATCTATGGAGGAACTAGAATATGACTTTTTTCAAAATAGAGGACTTTTGTTGCTTAACTACTTAAAGTTTATTTTGGGACTTTCCCTGGTGGTCCAGTGGTTAAGACTTCGCCTTCCAATGCAGGGAGTGCGGGTCAATCCCTGGTCGGGGAGCTAGGTTCTCACATGCCTCGCAGCTAAAGGACCAAAACATAAAACAGAAGCAAGATTGTAACAAATTCAATAAAGACTTTAAAAAATGGTCCACATCAAAAAAAAAAAAAAAATCTTAAAAAAAGTTTCTTTCAAAGGAACAATTTTAAATAAACCAGGGAATCAATATATCATGGCAGATACTTAGGAACACTGATATCAATATCCTGCTAAGTGTATAATACTTAAAGTTAATTAATCTACAGACTTTACATAAATGTTATTGTATAAAATTTCAGTTCCTTAAGTTTTGCTTTTTTTCCCTGCTTTTTTGACCTTATAGAATAATTATCAAGATAATTTTCAAATTTTATTTTATATTAACCTTTTTTTTTTTTTTTTTTTTTTTGGCTGCACTGAGCGGCATGTGGGATCTTAGTTCCCAGACCAGTGATTGATCCCACGCCCCCTGCATTGGAAGCATGGAGCCTTAACCACTGGATTGCCAGGGAAGTCCCTCAGCTTTTATTTATAGACATCAATTTGCAGGATATATTTAGTTTTACAAGGACATTATACTATGATTTTATTTTTAAGCATTTTGTTTAGTAGAAGATATGTGGAAATACTTTGTTTATAAATGAAACCATTCCCCACATGCAGTCATAAGCTTCTGTTTGTTTTATTTTGTGGTGTGTGTGTTTATGTGCGTGTGTGTGTGTGTGGTGTGTAAATAAAGAATGAGGTTGTAAAGCCATAATTTGCTAACCCCAAAGATCAGTGATGAAGTCATAACTGAAGTGTTAAATGTTGAGTCTGGTTGTGCGTTGACCTAAAAAAAAAAAAAGACTCTTGCTTGTTATCCTTGACTTTTCAGGCTGTCTTATTACGTTGTTATGAGCCCTAGGTAAAGTGACTGGCATGAAGGCGTGCTTGACTTCTGTATAAATGGATTGATTTCTGCCACATTTAAAATGATCGATAGTTTATGTAATTTACTGCAGTAGTAGGTTTAATTCTAGTGCTGACCCATTGAGCCAATTTTTTTTAAGAATGTATCACAAACTAAAAAATTACTTTTAAGTTACTTAAACCTCTTACTTTTGATTATATCAAGAATATGATAAAAGTCTATTTGCATTCTGAATTCTTGCCTTCTGTGCTGTTGTTAAATATTACGGTATAGGGTCTTTTACAAAAGTACTGTATTACAGTATCTCATTTAAGCAATGTTTTTTTAGGCCAAACCAGTAGCTGTTTTTCTTCTTCATTTCAATTATAATCATATTGAATTTTGGTTTTCCCAACAATTGACAGTAAAGAAAAACAAGTTATTTTTAATTTTATGGGGTATATCTGAATTGATGTTAGTTCTCAGATTGTAATGGTTAGCATCACTGATTTCTTTATTTAGCAAGTTTTTTAGCAATCTCTGAGGAGAACCAGAGCCCAGTGTTACAAACTAGAACAATTTTAGACACAGATTCTGCTGTTAAGAAGCTTGTGTTTAGTGGGGGAGACAAGCCATATATACATATAAAATAATTAATAGCAACATATGTCATGACACATTTTAGCAAAGGAAAAATCAGTGCAGATTGGAATGATTGTTTACTCATCAAAAAGATGAGCCTTGAATTGTGCCTTCAAGAATGCATAGCTTTTATAAAATTGAGAGGAACGTGGTAAAGAATGGGAGTAAAGGATGTGTGATTGTAATGAGTATATCATGTTGAAAGATGGTTAGAAAATGGGTCAGTCTCAAGTTGAGACTCATACAGAAGCAAAGTTGGGTTTCAAAAAGAGATTAGCAAGAAGGAAGGAAGGCAAAGATATTAACATTTAATACCTACTCTTTACTGAGTGTTTTACTTGAATTATACCATTTAATTCTCAAAATATAATCCTGTAGTTTGATGTTGTAATCAGTTTTGCAATCAAGGAAATCAAATCTTAGAATCTTGCTGAAGGCCACCAAACAAGGAAGTGAGTGGAGTTGAGGTGAATAGTCAAGTCTTTGTGTTATCAGAGTTTCTGCTATTTCACTTGTACTGTACTAAAAGTGACGGGCAAAAAACAAGGATTGTCCTGCTCTTTATGCAAATTGAACATACTTGAAATATACCTTGTCATCTCTTTTTATTCTTCCTAAATCAATTTCTTCCAAAGTATTTTTATCAATGGCTTCATCATTCTTCCAATAACTCAGACTTAAAACATTGGAGTCATTTTTATTTTTAAATAATGTTTTATTTCATATATAATGTTTGGATGAAAAATGTAAGAAGAAATGGACAAAGAGTAGATCATACACTAAAATATTTTTTAATTATCTGTTACTATAGTGAGCCTAATGTGTACTAATGTATACTAATCATGTATATACTGTGTATACTAATTATGTTACACAGTTTACCAGATGTTATCTATTCAGGGCTTCAGCACAGTGTAGAAGGAGTTGATTCAGTTATCTAATCTTAGCCTTATATATTTTGCCATAATATGGTAGATTTTTTTGGGCATGTATTTTTTCCTCCATATTTCAGCATTTTATTGTAATAGATTTCAATTAATTTTTTCTTCATGTTAATTTTGTCTCTTCAGTAAGATTCTAAAATGGCAAGAATGATTTTATATACTTCCCCAATATGTTCCCCACACTTTGATCATCACCTGGTAGTCAGAATGTGTCCACTGACTTACATTACCGGAAATGATCTGAAGCATACCGATACGTTTTTCCATTCCAGTGGCTATATACAGGCAATACCAACCATCACTTAATCCTAAACCATACATGGGAGTAATTTAATAATATTTGCAAAATGGTTAGCAGAACTTTTTAATGGACAGTGAAGAGCTCTTCAAAAATTTTTGAAGTACTGTTGTTTCTGTGAACTCCATCACTGGGGCTGGTTGTGTGAGTACCACCATCTGATCAAGAAACCATTTACAGTAATGTCTATATTCAAGCAGTTTCTTGGGCTTAATTAGGGGTGAAATTAAGGGATTTTGCTTCCAACTATGAGGGATTAAGACCCTACTGGAAACTCCCACCTCAAAGGGAAATAGCTATAAATCTTGGACATAATACAAAACAACTGACTAAAGGTAGTAGAGGGTGAAGAGAAGCAGAAAGTCTGGTGGCAAGTGCATGCTGGCTTGGGGGAAGGGAGATAGGGAGCTATAGAAATAGATGCAGGTGTCAGTGGCTTTTAGCCTGGGGCCAAGCACCTGTGGACACTTGAGGCGCAGGGGAAAAACACAGTCTTTCTTGGCCAGAGGACTCAGAAAAGTGAAACCCTTTGGCTTTGTGAGCCAGAATCTTAGGGGTTGGCCAGGGGTCCTCATGCTGATGTGATGGTTCTTGAACTCTAGCCAGCACATGCAGTTACCAGCAGGAAGACAAGAGGAGCAAATGGCTAATGGCAAGATGTAGGGAACCAGCTCATCTATCCCCTTGTAAAGGACTTTACAACAGCCCACTAGTGACTTCCGCTTAAATCTCAGTAACAAGGATTGTGTAATATGGCCACCCCTGGTTGTGAAATGTGGTTTTTTAAAATCAAGGATCCCTGCTACGCCTAGTGATACCAGGGTTCTGTTAACAAGGAGGGAAAGACGAGGCAACCAGCAGGATTTGCCATAGTTACAGGTGCTTTATATAAGCTGATCCCCTTCTAAAATCTACTGCCACATCTGCTGAGATGTTCAAGCAGAGATGCAAAGCATCCTTATACACCAACAAGACTTTTACTTAACATATATGTAGTCTAAAGATACATGCCAAGCCCCCAGAGTCTCCTGTGATTGCCATTCCTAAGGGAAGCAGGTGAGGCAGCACAGGGAAGTATGTATGTATCAATCTCTATTTTCTTCATGGCTTATGAGGTCTTAAAATGACTTCCCTTCCTCAACTGTGTACTCCTTACTTTTGCTGTGATGTGAGAGCATCACTTATCCTACAGAAAACATAAGAGGAAATGAAGTGGAACTCAGGAATTTTTATTTTTAACATTATTTTTAATGTTTTTCCCTCAAGAAATGGTATTAATAAAGTATTGATAATCTACTAAAAATGGTTAGATATGCAAAAATTGATTCCATAAACTTAATTAATAGCTTTTGAAGTTTCTCAGTAAGTTTGCATTGAACTTCAACAGAAGCTTTGACTGTTGCTTGAATAGATGCATCCCAACTTTTTGTTGCCATAACATGCATAGAAAATAAAACTATTTCTATTTTCATATTTTTATTGTTGCTATTTGTTTCTGTTTAGTTTTCTGTTATTGAAAACGTAAAACATTTTTATTATCAAAAACTTGAAGGTTATACAGAAGTAGGGAGAGTAGCATAATGAACCCTCATACACCAATCAACTTTAATAATTGTCATCTCATGTCTGACCTTTTTCATCTATGCTCTCAATCAGCCATCCACCCACCCACAGCACCTAGGTGTTTGGAAGCAAACGTTTGGATTCTGAGTTCGACAAACGATCGTTTTTAAAAAAATTATGAGACAGTGGAACATAATTGAATACTAATTTGATATTAAGGAAATATTGTTAATAGTTTTAGATGTGTAATGGTATTTTGGTATACTTTAAAACAGTCCTTACCTTTTAGAGATACATTCTGAAATATTTATGGATGAAAAAATGTAATCTCAAAGATTGACTGAACATATTTTTAAAAGTCCTTCCTGTCACAAATCATTTCAATAAACAATTCAGTGGATCCAGTGTCTAAATTTCTCACAAACAAATGAATGCTCTTCTAAATGACCTTTCCATTTCCAGCCATTGAAGCCTAATTAGGGGCACAGGAAAAATCCACCAACCTCTAAATCAAAAGTTTCAAGAAGAAACCCACAAAGGAAATAGGGCTTGAACTTCCTTTTCTTCTTCCTCTCGTGAGCATGGCCTTTTCTCATGTAGGCAGAAACACATCTTCCTAAGGATTTAGAATTGAACTCTTTGGCCTCAAAAACCAAGATTTTAATGATCTAGCACTCTAATTATATTTTCCTAATTTTTTTGTTTTCATGATATTTATCAGTCATTACTACTGGGATATCTCTTGTCTTTCATTCTTATCCTTTACCATTCTTTCTCTCTCTACACCCCCTTCTCTCTCTTCCCCTCCTTAGAACCTACTCCTGCATTCCCTCCTGTCCTCACTCCATTCCTCACTCCCACATGCATTTGTTTTCTGTAATCAATTCATTTGTAGAAGAGAGAAAATAACATTTACTGAACACCTTATGTCAGACACTGTGGTTGGATAGGTAGATGCTCATCTAATCTTCAGAGCAGCCATGCATTCTGCATATTTGTATTGTACAAAAAGTGCATCTTAGGCTCAGAAAGGCCACACCTGCCCCAAGATCAGCAGTTAATTGTTAGCCACAATTTGGAATCTAGTTTCTCTGACTCTAAACTCCATGACCTCTGATTTTACCATGTTTCACTATTAATACTTTTTAATATTCCTAAATATTGTTTGGGGCCTCTTTAATTTGTATAGTTATAATATGTTTTATAACTCAGATCCAATTATATTTTGCTCAGACTCAGAATTCATTTCCTAAATTATGACTGATCATTGGGAGTCTCTCTGACTCAACTTTGCATTGTTCTCTTTAAATGTACAACTGGTATGGCGAGGTAATCAAGAAATATTCATTTCCAAAGGTCAGAAATAACACTGAACAGTATAGTTTTAAGAAAAATTTCCTGTTGAACTGATGGAACAATGAGTGAGGGAAATATACTGTATGAGTGAAGACATAGAATGTTTTACACATGTAATTTTACAAAGAAAGTCAAGTCCTGGCATTTTTTAATGGGGCTATAAATTTAGTAATATTTCAGTGGCAATAGCAGGATGTTAAATATGACTCTTCATTCCTGTAATTTTAGGCTTTCTTTCTTAAAATAAATTTATTTATTTAATTTTGGCCGCCTTGGGTCTTCGTGGCTGAGCAGGGGCTTTCTCTAGTTGAAGTGAGTGAGAGCTACTCTTAGTTGCGGTCACTGTGGTGGCTTCTCATTGTGGAGCATGGGCTCTAGGCACATGGGCTTCAGTCGTTGTGGCATGTGGGCTTCAGTAGTTGTGGCTTGCGGGCTCTAGAGCACAGGCTCAGTAGTTGTGGCGCACAGGCTTAGTTGCTCCGTGGCATGTGGGATCTTCCCGGACTAGGGCTTGAACCCATGTCCCCTGCATTGGCAGGCGGATTCTTAACCACTGCGCCACCAGGGAAGCCCTGAAATTTCAAGTTTTCTTAATGATAGTTGCCATTACTGAGAGCAACCAACCTTGAGAATGTATTTAACTTAGATTTTGAAGCAATGCTTGACTTCAATTTCTGTGACCCAGAAATATCGACATGTTAATTTTCTGAATTAAACACTTTTTTTATGTTTTTGTCCTTGCTTAAATGGGCAAATGCTGGCTAAATGTCTTGGAGAATACAGTGTTTTTTCAGGAAATGACAAGAAGTATTGATTTACCTTATTCTTCTTCCCTCAAGCAGAACAGCCATAAAATATGTTCAATTTCTTCTCATTTCTGTCTGCAGATTACACTGACTTGTGGTGCAGATGACAGGTATGGACATGATAGGAACATATTGACACTTACTGGAATTTGACTTCAAAGCCTTTGAGCTGAGAAGCATACTGACAAATCCATCTACAACTTTATTCACTTAATTTTTGTGGTGCTAAATCTTATTTGTTAGTTATAAAAATGAATGTGGGTCTGACATAGAAAATCCAGATAAGGACCATTCCTTTTGAATTGAAACTTCACATTTAACATGAAACCTGCTTTGGAACTAGTTTGGAAAACTTAAACTATTCCACATGTATCATTAAATTTCAAAAAATAATATATCATCAAATGAAATTAATTTTTAAATCTGGTTAAAAAATTCTATACCAGATAATTTATAATTTTTTTAAAGGAGGAACATTAAAATTTAACTTAATTTGACTTGTATATAATTTTCAACTGTTAACTGTTCTTAGAATAGTCACAGGTAAATGAATTCTTCCAGGACTATAATTTTACTTGAGGAGTCTGATACAATTAAAATTTGAGTAACTTTAAGTGGCTCTCTAAGCTTAGAGGTGCCCATCTGCTCATTTGCTTCCAGGAACACTAGTGCTGATGGGCAGGTTTCCAAATGGCTGCCATGAAAGACATACATCACGTATGCTTATTCTTCATATTTAGTTCTACTTCTGGAGGCCTCTTGTTCTGCTATTTGCCATGATAATTGCCCTTATCTCTGGCCTGTAGAATGAGAGAAACAATCATGATTCAGCTACTGATTGCAGCTGTTGACAGAAATGCTTCCCAGAGCTCTGTAGTTCCTCTTCTATGTCTAGAAACACCAAGTTGCTCCAGTATTTATCCCAGGAACTGCAGAAGGCCAACAGGCACATTTTTTTTTTGTATATTCAGTAATTTTTGTGTGTCATATTAAAAATTCACATGCAGATTGAATTAGCTGACTTATTCTTGTTATTTACCTCCTGTTTGAATTATTCTTCCAGTCACTACGCTGCTCCTCACAAGGCTCTTTAAAAAAGGCTAGAATGGAGCCCGCGTTTCCACAGAGCTGGAACTCCCGGCTTGGGGTCTCTTCCCTCCTCCGTCACGGAACTGCCCTGGAGCCCGAGGGGAGGGCGGCCTCACTGAGGCTGCCGGCTCTGGAGGGGCCCCAGCGGCCAAAGCTGCGAGAGTCATACAGATGGTGGGCCGGCACACTGGTCCACAAGAGACTTCCCAGCTCCACATAATATCAAATGGCGAAAATCTCCCAGAGATCTCCATCTCAACGCCAGCACCCAGCTTTACTCAATGACCAGCAAACTGCAGTGCTGCACACCCTATGCCAAAAAACTAGCAAGACAGGAGCACAACCCCACCCATTAGCAAAGAGGCTGCCTAAAATCATAATAAGTCCACAGACACCCCAAAACACACCACCAGACGTGGACCTGCCCACCAGAAAGACAAGATCCAGCCTCATCCACCAGAACACAGGCACTAGTCCCCTCCACCAGGAAGCCTACACAATCCACTGAACCAACTTTAGCCACTGGGGACAGACACCAAACACAGCAGGAACTTCGAAACTGCAGCCTGCAAAAAGGAGACTGCAAAAACAGTAAGATAAGCAAAATGAGAAGATAGAAAAACACACAGCAGATGAAGGAACAAGATAAAAACCCACCAGACCTAACAAATGAAGAGGAAATAGGCAGTCTCCCTGAAAAAGAATTCAGAGTAATGATAGTAGAGATGATCTAAAATCTTGGATATAGAATAGAGAAGATGCAAGAAACATTTAACAAGGACCTAGAAGAGCTAAAGATGAAACAAACAACGATGAACAACACAATAAATGAAATTAAAAATACTCTAGATGGGATCAATAGCAGAATAACAGAGGCAGAAAAATGGATAAGTGACCTGGAAGATAAAATAGTGGAAATAACTACTGCAGAGCAGAATAAAGAAAAAATAATGAGAAGAACTGAGGAAAGTCTCAGAGACCACTGGGACAACATTAAATGCACCAACATTCGAATTATAGGGGTTCCAGAAGAAGAGAAAAAGAAAGGGACTGAGAAAATATTTGAAGAGATTATAGTTGAAAACTTCCCTAATATGGGAAAGGAAATAGTTAATCAAGTCCAGGAAGCACAGAGAGTCCCATACAGGATAAATTCAAGGAGAAATACGCCAAGACACATATTAATCAAACTGTCAAAAACTAAATACAAAGAAAACATATTAAAAGCAGCAAGGGAAAAACAACAAATAACACACAAGGGAATCCCCATAAGGTTAACAGCTGATCTTTCAGCAGAAACTCTGCAAGCCAGAAGGGACTGGCAGGACATATTTAAAGTGATGAAGGAGAAAAACCTGCAACCAAGATTACTCTACCCAGCAAGGATCTCATTCAGATTTGATGGAGAAATTAAAACCTCTACAGACAAGCAAAAGCTGAGAGAGTTCAGCACCACCAAACCAGCTTTACAACAATGGCTAAAGGAACTTCTCTAGGCGAGAAACACAAGAGAAGGAAAAGACCTACAATAACAAACCCAGAACAATTAAGAAAATGGGAATAGGAACGTACATATTGATAATTACCTTAAATGTAAATGGATTAAATGCTCAACCAAAAGACACAGACTGGCTGAATGGATACAAAAACAAGACCCATATATATGCTGTCTACAAGAGACCCACTTCAGACCTAGAGACACATACAGACTGAAAGTGAGGGGATGGAAAAAGATATTTCATGCAAATGGAAACCAAAAGAAAACTGGAGTAGCAATTCTCATATCAGACAAAATAGACTTTAAAATAAAGACTATTAGAAGAGACAAAGAAGGACATTACATAATGATCAAGGGATTGATCCAAGAAGAAAATATAACAATTGTAATTATTTATGCACTGAACATAGGAGCACCTCAATACATAAGGCAAATACTAGCAGCCATAAAAGGGGAAATCAACAGTAACACAATAATAGTAGGGGACTTTAACACCCCACTTTCACCAATGGACAGATCATCCAAAATGAAAAAAAATAAGGAAACACAAGCTTTAAATGATGCATTAAACAAGATGGACTTAATTGATATTTATAGGACATTCCATTCAAAAACAACAGAATACACATTTTTCTCAAGTGCTCATGGAACATTCTCCATGATAGATCATATCTTGGGTCACAAATCAAGCCTTGGTAAATTTAAGAAAATTGAAATCGTATCAAGTATCTTTTCCAACCACAATGCTATGAGATTAGATATCACTTACAGGAAAAGCTCTGTAAAAAATACAAACTCATGGAGGCTAAACAATACACTACTTAATAACAAAGTGATCACTGAAGAAATCAAAGAGGAAATACAAAAATACCTAGAAACAAATGACAGTGGAGACACGATGACCCAAAACCTAAGGGATGCAGTAAAAGCAGTTCTAAGAGGGAAGTTTATAGCAATACAATCCTACCTTAAGAAACAGGAAACATCTCGAATAAACAACCTAACCTTGCACCTAAAGCAATTAGAGAAAGAAGAACAAAAAAACCCCAAAGTTAGCAGAAGGAAAGAAATCATAAAGATCAGATCAGAAATAAATGAAAAAGAAATGAAGGAAATGATAGCAAAGATCAGTAAAACTCAGATCTGGTTCTTTGAGAAGATAAACAAAATTGATAAACCATTAGCCAGACTCATCAAGAAAAAAAGGGAGAAGACTCAGATCAATAGAATTAGAAATGAAAAAGGAGAAGTAACAACTGACACTGCAGACATACAAAATATCATGAGCGATTACTACAATCAACTCTATGCCAATAAAATGGACAATCTGGAAGAAATGGACAAATTCTTAGAAATGCACAAACTGCCAAGACTGAATCAGGAAGAAATAGAAAATATGAACAGACCAATCACAAGCACTGAAATTGAAACTGTGATTAAAAATCTTCCAACAAACAAAAGCCAAGGACCAGATGGCTTCACAGGTGAATTCTATGAAACATTTAGAGAAGAGCTAACACCTGTCCTTCTCAAACTCTTCCAAATATAGCAGAGGGAGGAACACTCCCAAACTCATTCAAGAAGCCACCATCACCCTGATACCAAAACCAGACAAGGATGTCACACAGAAAGAAAACTACAGGCCAATATTACTGATGAATATAGATGCAAAAATCCTCAACAAAATGCTAGCAAACAGAATCCAACAGCACATTAAAAGGATCATACACCATGATCAAGTGGGGTTTATTCCAGGAATGCAAGGATTCTTCAATATATGCAAATCAATCAACGTGATACACCATATTAATAAATTGAAGGAGAAAAACCATATGATCATCTCAGTAGATGCAGAGAAAGCTTTCGACAAAATTCAGCACCCGTTTATGATAAAAACCCTGCAGAAAGTAGGCATGGAGGGAACTTTCCTCAACCTAATAAAGGCCATGTATGACACACCCACAGCCAACATCGTCCTCAATGGTGAAAAACTGAAAGCATTTCCACTAAGGTCAGGAACAAGACAATGTTGCCCACTCTCACCACTCGAGTTATTCAACATAGTTTTGGAAGTTTTAGCCACAGCAATCAGAGAAGAAAAGGAAATAAAAGGAATCCAAATCGGAAAAGAAGAAGTAAAGCTGTCAGTGTTTTCAGATGATATGATACTATACATAGAGAATCCTAAAGATGCTACCAGAAAAGTACTAGAGCTAGTCAATGAATTTAGTAAAGTAGCAGGATACAAAATTAATGCACAGAAATCTCTGGCATTCCTATACACTAATGATGAAAAACTTGAAAGTGAAATCAAGAAAACACTCCCATTTATCAATGCCAGAAAAAGAATAAAATATCTAGAAATAAACCTACCTAAGGAGACAAAAGACCTGTATGCAGAAAATTATAAGACACTGATGAAAGAAATTAAAGATGATACAAATAGATGGAGAGATATACCATGTTCTTGGATTGGAAGAATCAACATTGTGAAAATGACTCTACTACCCAAAGTAATCTACAGATTCAATGCAATCCCTTTCAAACTACCACAGGCATTTTTCACAGAACTAGAACAAAAAATTTCACAATTTGTATGGAAACACAAAAGACCCCGAATAGCCAAAGCAATCTTGAGAACACAAAACGGAGCTGGAGGAATCAGGCTCCCTGAGTTCAGACTTTACTACAAAGCTACAGTAATCAAGACAGTATGGTACTGGCACAAAAACAGAAATATAGATCAATGGAACAGGATAGAAAGCCCAGAGATGAACCCATGCACATATGGTCACCTTATCTTTGATAAAGGAGGCAGGAATGTACAGTGGAGAAAGGACAGCCTCTTCAATAAGTGGTGCTGCGAAAACTGGACAGGTACATTTAAAAGTATGAGATTAGATCACTCCCTAACACCATACACAAAAATAAGCTCAAAATGGATTAAAGCCCTAAATGTAAGGCCAGAAACTATCAAACTCTTAGAGGAAAACATAGGTAGAACACTCTATGACATAAATCACAGCAAGATCCTTTTTGACCCACCTCCTAGAAAAGTGGAAATAAAAACGAAAATAAACAAATGGGACCTAATGGAACTTAAAAGCTTTTGCACAGCAAAGGAAACCATAAACAGGACCAAAAGACAATCCTCAGAATGGGAGAAAATATTCGCAAATGAAGCAACTGACAAAGGATTAATCTACAGAATTTACAAGCAGCTCATGCAGCTCAATAACAAAAAAACAAACAACCCAATCCAAAAATGGGCAGAAGACCTAAATAGACATTTCTCCAAAGAAGATATACAGACTGCCAATAAACACATGAAAGAATGCTCAACATCATTAATCATTAGAGAAATGTAAATCAAAACTACAATGAGGTATCATCTCACACCAGTCAGAATGGCCATCATCAAAAAATCTAGAAACAATAAATGCTGGAGAGGGTGTGGAGAAAAGGGAACACTCTTGCACTGCTGGTGGGAATGTGAATTGGTACAGCCACTATGGAGAACAATATGGAAGTTCCGTAAAAAACTACAAATAGAACTACCATATGTCTCAGCAATACCACTACTGGACATATACCCTGAGAAAGCCATAATTCAAAGAAGTCATGTACCAGAATGTTCATTGCAACTCTATTTACAATAGCCGAGATGGTAACAACCTAAGTGTCCATCATCGGATGAATGGATAAAGAAGATGTGGCACATATATTCAATGGAATATTACTCAGCCATAAAAAGAAATGAAATTGGGCTATTTGTAATCATGGTGGGTGGACCTAGAGCCTGTTATACAGAGTGAAGTAAGTCAGAAAGAGAAAGATAAATACTGTATGCTAACACATATATATGGAATTTAAGAAAAAAAAATCATGAAGAACCTAGGGGTAAGACAGGAATAAAGACACAGACCTACTAGAGAATGGACTTGACGATATGGGGAAAGGGAAGGGGAAGCTGTGACAAAGTGAGAGAGTGGCGTGGACATATATCCACTACCAAACGTAAAATAGATAGCTAGTGGGAAGCAGCCGCATAGCTCGGGAGCTGCGTAGCACACCGAGCCGCATAGCTCGGTGCTTTGTGACCAACCTAGAGGGGTGGGATAAGGAGGGTGGGAGGGAGGGAGATGCAAGAGGGAAGAGATATGGGAACATATGTATATGTATAACTGATTCCCTTTGTTATAAAGCAGAAACTAACAAACACACCATTGTGAAGCAGTTATACTCCAATAAAGATGTAAAAAAAAATAAAGGCTGCAATTAAACTTTAGTAAGCACCAAGAGTTTTTAGATCCGAATCAGTGAATTTGAATATTTTGAGGGGTCTCTGTGTCAGTAACCAAAGTTTCTTAGAAGCAAAAAACCTAGTTATTGGCATCTCATATTTTGGTGATAGGGGAATGAAGCCTAATGGATGAAGATTCTCCTTTTCCAGTTTGAGTTCCTTTCATACATTGGGGGAAGGGGCTGTCAGGGATGATGATGGCTCCGGTGCTGTTCCCACCCCTTACACTGGTTGTGGACTGCTTTTGGTGCAGCTGTTCACTAGTGGTCAGCCCAAAACCATGTTAAGAGAAAAACCTGAAGATGAACTCTCATTATCCTTTATTGCCCAAAGCAGGACTGACACCATGCTTCTTTGATTCTTATACCTACATGGTGAATGTTTGGGTGGCTCACCACATCACCTGTACTGAGGATGCAGCATTAGTGGCAGATGTTGTAAGGTGATAAGTATGACAGGATGGCTCAGAAAGAAAGGCAAGATGGCTGCTCCAGGCAGAACCTTGTGAGGCACATAAATCTTACAGGGCTGAATTTATGAGGCACATTAATCTCTTACCTGGAAAATAGATCAGCAACAAGCTGAAGATAATCTAGTTTGCAGTTGGTCAGTCTCCTTCATTTATTTTATGTTGATTCCTATAACTGGTTTACATTTCAGAAGTTGCTTTTTATTTTTTTTTCTCATGCAAATTATATGTGCTTATTCTTTCTGTGAATCTATTTCTGCTGAGACTTGAGGCTGATTAAACTTAAGGGGTCAATGGATATTAATTTGAATGGAGAGTGGTCATGACCAAGGAGTTGGATAATAAGGCTGATTGAATACTAGAGATACTTGTGGTAAAATAATCTATGTCCCAGGTCCCCAAGAGCACCTTTGGGTTCAGTTTGCTAGAAGTACTACAGAACTCAGAAAAGCTGTTGTTCTCAGTTATGGTTTATTACAACAGAGGATACAGAGTAAAATAAGCAAAGGTAAAAGGAGTACAGGCATACCACAGAGATACTACGGGTTCAGTTCCAGACCGCCCTCAATAAAACAAATATTGCAGTAAAGCAATTCACACATTTTTTTGATTTCTCAGTGCATATAAAAATTGTTTACACTATACTGTGGTCTATTATGTGTGCAATTGCATTATGTCTAAAAATGTACATATATGAATTTAAAAATACTTTGTTGCTAAAAAATATTAACCATCATCTAACAACACAGGGTTGCCACAAACCTTCAGTTTGTAAAAACCACAATATCTGCAAAGGGCAATAAATCCAGGTGTGTCTGTGTAGGACAGAGACCAGGTGCAAGCTTCCAGTTGTCTTCTCCCAGTGGAGTTGTAGGGGCAGTGCTTAATGAAGTGTGATGACGTTCATGGACTGTTTCAATCAGAGAAGCTCACTGAGCCTTGGTTTCCAGGGATTTTCTTGGGTTGTGTCATAGCATGGAGCACCAGCATGGCTGACCTTAGTTACTCCATCTTTAGCCCTTCCAGAGGTCAAACTGTCCCAGGGCTCTAGTTGAACAAAATCAGGTGTTCATCATAAATCACACTGTGAGCATAAACTATAATGGTGGGGCCCGAGACTCCAGGTATAAAAGATGCTTGAATTTTCCCAGGGCTTAGAGGTTATGTCCCAGGAGCCAGTCAAGGGCCAGTGTTTTCTTCAGAATGTGCAGAGATTGACCATGCCAGGCCTGCTGAGTTACACAGCATAGCACAAGTCTATGCTAATGAATGCACAGGGCAATGAAATCTTAGTTCGACTGTCTGGATGAAGGTCTTAGAAATAAACAATAGTGATCACATAATGGGTAGAAACCTGGAAATAAACAGGCACCAGGGATACACAAGCATATAGCTAAATGGGTCACACTATAGTTGGAGCCATGGCCCCAGGACCAATATAGTTCATAGACTCGGCCCAGACTTCTGGTACCAGGAAACCGGTCAAAATAAAATCTTTGTAACTAGACACTCATTTCCTAAGCTGAGCACCTGGATCCTTCTGTGCTTTCTACCTGAAGCCAGAATTACGGTAGGGCAGAGCAAAGAGCTGCAGCAATGTTACAGTGGAAGATGAGGTCAAAGAACTAACATCATTGTTTGGTAACCTTTATTATCTCAAAATAATGAGAAAATGAATACTTGCACTGCCACTCACTGGTGCCTTTGAGGGAGAAGCTCTCAGAATTTCTGCAATAATTGTTTATATTAATGTTGGCTATTTTTAAATCTCTGGGCCTGTTTTTTATGAAATGAGGAGTGACTACTTCATTTCTAAGGTTTCTTCTTTCTCTAATATTTTGTAATTTTCTGCCTAAAGAAAACCACTTCCATCAAATATGTTTCTTACCTTTTTCTTGGTTATCTTGCTTTCTTCAGTTTTCCTTTACCTTTTTCATCTTGGCTTGACTGCTTCTGTTTTGCTAAGTAATATGCAATTCTTATATATTATATAAGAATTATGTAATTCTTATAATTATATAATATATATAATATATATATAATATATATCTATATTATATAATCAAGTGAGGTGAGGACATGGTTAGGGAATTCCCAAACTTAACTGCACATTCTGAAGAAAACACTGGCCCTTGACTGGCTCCTGGGGCATAACCTCTATATTATATAATCAAGTGAGGTGAGGACTTGGTTAGGGGATTCCCAAACTTAACCGTAGCTGTGACTCTCACAGGATGGGCCCTGAGGTTTCACTAAGGGATCATTAGCATGGTTCCTGGAGACTTCAGGGAAACTAACCTTTGTTCTGGTTCTGTAGAAATATAGTGTTCAGATAGGTGCTTTGACCAGGCTATACAAGTTTTAAAGAGATTGAAGATGGTGGATTAGGGCTATACATGTTGCCTTCTCTTATTTTTTCTTTTCCTTCCTTCTTTCCCTTCCTCCCTCTCTTTTTTTCTCTCTGTCTCAACGGACATTTACTGTGTGCCTACAGTGTGCTGAACACTGATATAAGTGAATGAAACAAAGAGAAATCCCCCCTTTAAAGAGCTTATAGTGGACAAATAGTAAAGCAGATAATATAATATATATTGATATTTTTATGGAAAAAAAAACAGGAAGGAGGATGGAAGTGTGGAGTGAGGGGCATAAATGAGACTAGCTCTGTTATCTTTGGTGATGGTGGAGACTTAGAGTTGAGGAGGGGTGGCATGGAGGAAAAGGGAAGGAGGAGGTAGGGCTTTTCCAGTGCCTTGAAGAATTCTACATTTTTTCTTCACTCCTGCGTCAGCGGGAGCATGTTTGTGTTTGGATGTACTGTTCCTTGCATGTTATGCAACATATAACGCCAGGGTTTTTGGAACTTGTACCTGGCCTGGATAAGGAGGTTCCTGGCGCATATTCTCATGAGGCTATGTGCGGGAACAGTTCAGTCTTTTAAGTCTAAGACGGTAGGTATTGTCATGATTCCAGAGGTCTCACTTGGATACATCTTTTGCTGGAGGCAGTGGGAGCCTGGAAACCTCAGTGTCTGTTTTGGGCATTGTTACTATTTCTCTGCTGCTGAGTATTCTGACTGTGCTGGCTTTCTCATCTCCTTCAGATCAGAGCTATATAGTGTGGCTTAGTGAGCTGATAGTGGCTTACAAAGTGAATTTAGCAAGTTATAACTAGTCTTTATTTTTTTTTAATGGAATAGAATAGAGTAGAAAGGAGAGATCTTCTCATCTAGGAAGGTATGTCTGGTTTCATGAAACTGATTTTCCTTAGGGACCTGTGAATGTATATGTGTTTATCAAGTCTTGATATAGAATGTGTTTCTTATTGTGTTTTGTGATTTAAAAACTCTGAAAGCCACTGCTTTAGATGTGCAAGCTCTGTTCATTGATTTGACCAGTGTCTGTGTCCAGTCTTCTGTATCTACCACTGACATTTGTCAATACAGTGGTTGTACATTGATTCTTCCTGGCTGTCAGTTCTCATTAATGTGATTTCTTTATATAATTTTTAAATACATTTTTAGCTAGAGCAAACAGAAAGAATGACTTAAATTGAGGCAGCCGTAGAAGTCTCTGAGTATGTGTTCATAACTCCTGGTATCTTATCGACCTCTAAAGATATAATAGATTTGTGTTATCTGTGCATGTAGATATCCATGGCCTTTTATAAAAACCTTATCACCCATGTGCCCAGCAAGGGGGAGATCTAGCAAGAGTTAGTTAGGTGTGGTCCAAAGTGACCCTTTGGCAGATTTCTCTTTTCCCTGTCATGGTACCTGAGGCTACTGCTGCTTCAGGGGGATAGGGCTACCTTCCTTCCCCCCTGCTCACAAAAGATTGATTTCTCATTGGTAATTTGGTGGAACTTTTTACCTGATAAATACTTCTTTTGAACATAAAATAATTAAGTGAGAATGATGCAAGTAGAAGGTAATTTATTAACTGGAAAACACTGAATACATTTCCCCAAATGTGTTCATGAAGGAGTGTTTTCCAAAACTGTTAATGGTTTGATAAAAAAGGTTATGGGTCAACTGAGCTTGAGAAACACTGGGTAAAGAAAGTTAACTGTAAAAAAAGAAAACAAAGCAGGACTCCTCAGAGCCTTTAATAAGATAAAGCACATTTTGATTCTTTAAGTATTATCCAAACTTCTTTAACTGTAGAACGTTTTTTCTTGGATATCTAATGAGAGGTTTGTTTGGAGGAGCACAGAATGGGAGGTGCATTTAACCATATTGATTATGATCTTGAAATCTTGAGGCCAAGATTTTTTCTTTGGGACATACTCTTGAAATTATGCAAAAAGTTGACATTTTCTGGCACTAATCTGTTATGCAGCATGTTATATAGCTGTGTCTATTATGAGATAGTAGCACGTATTGTTAATTCGCTGTAAAAAGTAGTTAAGATATTTGGTGCTAGAACATTTCATTATAAGTTTATTTTGAGTATGTATAAATTGAGAAAAATATTTTTACTTTTATGATTATCTGATTGAAATGTTCTAGCTTTACATTTCTGTGTCTTTAGATATAGTAAGGACTTTTATTGGCAAAAGCTTTTTATGTGTTTGTGAAAAGATTCCTTATTTATAATCTGATGCTTATCACATGCAGAAAATAAGTAACATACTCACTTTCATTCTTTTGGAGTTCTTTCTTTTTGCGGTATGCAGGCCTCTCACTGTTGTGGCCTCCCTGTTGCGGAGCAAGAGGCTCTGGACGCGCAGACTCAACGGCCATGGCTCAGGGGCCCAGCCGCTCCGCGGCATGTAGGATGTGTGATGTGGGATCCTCCCGGACCGGGGCACAAACCCGTGTCCCCTGCACCAGCAGGCGGACTCTCAACCACTGCACCACCAGGGAAGCCCTGGAGTTCTTTTTGGTTTGACAGAGGTGAATAGCAGACTCCCCAGGTAAATGATTATAGTATTGCTATGGAAGACTCCATTTTTTAGGACGTCATATCCTTCATGACCAAAACTATTTATTGCAGGATGTAGGCATAGCATTCAGTGACAAGAGGGAGATCTGGTAGTTATATTCTGTAACCATCAAATCAGTAGAAGTTAAAATTTGGAATTATCAATAAAGAGAAACCGAAGGGTTTTCAAAGATCCCTTAATTTCTGTACTTATTCTGTCTTGGAGCAGTCTATTAGTAAAATAAAATGTAAAGATGAACCTCTGCTTCGACATAGTTAGAATCTTAAAGGAACCAGAGACTTTGAAGATGTCAATTTCAAGTAAGGGAAGAAAGCGAGATGTGGGTATAAAATCAAATTTTTCCCAATTTGACTTGCTATATATTATCTATTATTATCAGGAACTTTACATGTTTACAGGTTGTCTAAAAGCCTTTTCTTTCTTAGTTGTTGAAACTCTTTTGCCTGGTAGCAGAGCAGGTGTCATTGATGTAGTGATTTTGGTGGTGGATTTCTATGTATTTTTGTATGGGATAAATGTAAGGGATAAATGGGATAAATACTCAAAACTGATTCAGTCGTGCTAATGAGTGAAAGCTATTCCTTTTCCATAATGATCCTTTCACGTGGAGTAAATGGATAGTGCTTTTAACTAAGGCAGAGAGCATCAAATGTGCGAGTGTGGGCTCTGAAGACAGGTAGCTTGGGTTTGAACAGCAGCTACGTTATTTGTTAACTGGGTGTCTGTGGGCAAATTACTTAACCATTCGGTGTCTGCTTGATTTTCCTATCTGTGAAATGGAGATAATAACAGTACCTACTCCATAGGATTGTCATGAGCATTATAAGTGTATTAATACAAGCAAAGTGCTTAGAGCGACACCTGGAACATAGTAAGTGCTCAGTAAAATTTAGGTATTATTATTTTTAGCTAGAGCAAGGTTGCTTTTTCCTGATACTCAGGAAATCTAAACTTTACTTGAAACTTGAGTTGTGTTGGAGTACATTTTAAATAATATCAGGTGTATATCCTTAAATATATCTTCAGGAAAATAAATAAATGCTCTGATTTAACCAACATGAATGTCTTGCATTTAGAGGGAGTAATACATCCTGTTCTGAGTTGTCATGTACTCAGACTAAAGAGTTCCAATTTATGCCATTGGTCTGCAATTGGTGACCACACCTCTATAGGCATGTTTGGCCTAACAGTGTTTGGTTTCAATTTTCTCTTGTTTTTGAGACGCTTGTAAGAAGCAGGGCATGCAGTCACAGCCCACAGGCTTTGCCTTGTTCTACTATCTTAAACTCTTGCCTGATTCTCCCCTTTAGGCTTCTGAGATGGGACTCCTGTTATGTGAGATGAATTTTATAGAGTGGATTACATTTTACCCAGGGGGCCTAAGCATATTGAGAAGAACCATAAAAGATGGTGTTCCTTTTCCTGGAGACTTGTTTGTTTTCAGTCATGAAAACATTGGGATCCTTCATGTATTTCCTTGATAAATAAATAATGCTGGAACCCAAAAGTTCTAGTGTTATGATGGATGTCATAGTCCTGCCCAAAAGGATAGTTTGGAGAAACTAATTCAATAAACAGAATCATAATTATACCCAGTACCATTGGCTATTTCAACACACAACAAAGTGAAATGATTTTAAATGAATTTCTATGTTAATACAACTAGTAAAACTCTAAAAATGGTTAGATTTAACCTAACAGGCATAATAAACATAGATGAAGAATGCTGAGGTTTTTTTGTGGGGTGGAGGGGCTATAGTAACTGGAGCCCTTTAACAGGTCTTAAATGTCCACAAATTCATAGAAGTCTTCTTGTTTGACTTATGTGTTGAAGGCCCGTCGCCGTTAACTTCTTCCAATAAGAGTGATGTCCTCTGAGTAATGCCCCTGTTGTGAACTAAGAAAGACCATGAATTATTAATAACTCGCAGGGTTGCAGAGCCCTTGTAGGAATGAGAGAAGTGTGCTTTGTACAACAGTTCTGCTCACCTGATGTTGACAAATTAGGAGCATCTACAGCATACTTCTGCTTGTTAATACAAGAAACAGGGGAAAGGTGACTTGGAAATACATCAATATTTAGCCCTTTTGTAGAATCTCAAAAGGATAATAGCAAGTAATATTTCTTCATAAATAACCATCTCTCCTATCTTTGTGGTTTAGTGTGGTAGGCTAATGCCTTTCAGACAAGGCAAGCTTTATGGTTCAATTTTGGCTGTACTTCTTGAGAAACAACTAGGAAAACAAAAAGTAAAAACAATTATAAAGATGCCTACTCCATAATCATTTAGTCATGTTTATAGAACTTGATCCTTTTCAAGTATATTTTCTGCTATGTATTAAGCTGATAGGCAACAAGAGCGAATAAAACTCCTTATAGGAGTAGCAATTGTTTTATTAATAGCCCAGCTTCTGTGGGAATCTTGACAGGAGGATTGAGTTGTAGCCACATTGAAATGTAAAATATGTAATGCTGTGCTACACAAGATGTGTTTTATAACCTTCTAAGGGAACCCTTGATATTTACTAAAGTTAAAATTGAAAATTTTGTCTTATGAAAGGAAAAGATTATTGTATATTTATTAGTTACCTAGTAGTGTTGATCTGGTATTCATTTTTACTAGATAGTTATCTAATACTACGTTCATACAGGTTTTTTTTTTTTTATTTCAGTTGAGGTATATCACACAAATAGTGAAACACACAAATCTTCTCTGTAGAGCTCAAGGAATTCTTCCATATGCATATACCAGTGTTCTCACCTCTCAGGTTAAGATATAGGATGTTTCTAACAGTCATGAAGGGTCCCTCATGCACTCTTCGCCGTCAATAACCACACCAAAAGTAACCACCCTCTGACACCTATCATCGCAAATTGGTTTTGCCTGTTCTTGGACTTCATATAGACAGAATCATGCATTATGTTTTCTTTTATGTCTGATTTCTTGTAGTCAATATTATGTCTGTGAGATTCATCCATTTTTAAACTAGTACCATTTGTAATTTAGGTATTTACCTTAGACTTGATTTTTGACTCAGGCTGGTTACTTAAGTAAAATATTTGGTTTGAGCACAGTAATTATAATAAATACCTTGATCACAGGTATGTGTAAGTGCTTCATAACTGTTAGAATTATTACCATAATTTTTTTAATCCAGATTTAGCACCAAATAATAAGTGTAGTATTAATATAAGGGTCCTCAAAAATGTCCCTTGTCTGTTCTGGCTAATCTAAGGGCAATGTGCTCTCCATTGTATAAATTAACAAGATCTTAATATTCATAGTTCCTTGTTGCTGGAGGTTGTAAATTGCCATTCTTGCAGTCATGCTGAGAATCAAATTGCGTTTGTGGGCTGGCAACACCCTTGTTAAGCCATCCAACTGGTACGATAATTAGAGATTCCTGCTAGGTTTGGCCTGTATGAAAAGTAACACAGGTGTGACAATTTGCATACATGTCTTTGGTAACAAATTGTTATCGTTTCTCTGAAGACTAATTTTGTGTTTAATATAGATTGTTCATAATCAAAAGTGTGATTACTCTTCTGTCATTTTTAGATACATAACCTCTGCAATATGATGACCAAGTTAAAAAAAGGCATGGCAGTTTATGAACATTAACTTAAATTTATCCAGCTTTATCTCATCTCTTTCCCATACAGAAAGAGTAGAAGGAAACGATTCTTCTAGAAAAGACTCTTAATATGTTCTCAGGAATATAGCTTAAGTTCTTCTCCACAAAGCTTTAAGTCTTTCTTTCTTTTTATCATATTTTATGAAGGCAAATTAGCTTTGGTTAGTCAGGGTTACAAAGCAATTTCCATGTACTGCCAAATATTCAGGGCCCTCTTTCAGCACTGATTCATTGTAAGTTGCTGCTATGGACTGAATTGTCCCACTGCTCCCAAATTCATATATTGAAGCCCCAGCCCCCTAATGTGATGGGTTATTGGGAGGTAATTAGGTTTAGTTGAGGTCATGAGGGTGGGGCTCTCATAATGGGATTAGTGCCATTATAAGAAGGGACACCAGAAAGGTTGTTCGCTCTCTCTCCCCTACCATGTGAGGACACAGTGTTCATAACCAATCACGCTGCTAAAATTACTTCAAACGTTCACTGTAAGTTTATAGTTCACATCTTTTGTGAGACAATCTTCATGGCAACATAATTAGTTATCACAGCAGCATGATGAAGTTGGTGTCATCATCCTTATCTTACAGATGAGAGTGTTAGTGCTCAGAGGTGCAAGCTGCCCAAGGTCCAGAGCTAGTCAGTTGTGGGACTGATTTGAATATGGGTAGGAGGATGTCAGGACCTGCTGACTCATCAATATGACAGATGCAATTTATATAAATTGCAAATCTTTATATCATAACTGTGTTTATGAAGAATATTATGTCTAAGTTACATATTTAAGTTACATTTGAAAAGTCCCAGGAAGTTCTATTTAATGGCACATTTGATAAAGGAATACTTATTCCCTTATTTATATTTTTCACAGATCTGTTTGTTTATATTAATAGATATATTTAAAGGAAGGTTATCTTGCTGTGATTTGTTTTTTCTGTGTTTTTTTTTTTAAACATCTTTATTGGAGTATAATTGCTTTACAATGGTGTGTTAATTTCTGCTTTATAACAAAGTGAATCAGCTATACATATACATATATCCCCATATCTCCTCCCTCTTGTGTGGGCTCTAGAGCACAGGCTCAGTAGTTGTGACACACAGGGTTAGTTGCTCCACGGCATGTGGGATCTTCTTGGACCAGGGCTCGAACCCGTGTCCCCTGCATTGGCAGGCAAATTCTTAACCACTGTGCCACCAGGGAAGTCCCTGTGATTTGATTTTTAATCATAACTATTTTGTTCTGGTTTTGTTTCAAATGATTTTCCTTATTAACATTGATCAGAGTTTAAAATAAGTAACTTGCTCTTTGTGTCATGCTCTGTATCATCACTACAACCACCCCTTTAAATTATGCCTTCTTACTAGCCCTATTTTCTCCATAAAGAAATGGGCTTAAAGAATCAGCAGAATTGGTAATCAAATTCAGTCCTTCTGACTCCAAATACTAAGCGTGTTTTTCTATTTGCCTCTCTAAAATAGACACATTTTTTTAAGCCAGTCATTAAAGTTTATACTTTTAAAGGATTATCCACTGATATTAATTGCTATGGGAATAAAATTCCCAACTCTTAAGGAACATTTTGTAAGTTTTAAAAATATACGTAATTTTCGAATTGTGTAGAAAGCTGCGGGGAATTAAAACGCTTTTAAATGCAGCTTGTCTTAATAGTTATAGTTTATGCCTCCTCAGTTTTTTTGGCTGAAGTGTTGAGTTTTAAACCTCAAGGGTGGAAAAGGCTGAAAAAAATCAGAGGATCTTGGCATACGTCAACAAAGATAATAGGCCTTTCGTAGTGTTCACAATATGTCAGTAAAATGCAGTCTGCGTATTCAAAGTGAAGTCAGCCTATTAATTTAAAATTGATTGGAACATCATACAATGATGAGGGTAAATCAAGAAAATTAAATAAACTTTCTACTGGGAAATGTGTAATATGTAATGGAGTACCAGATGCACAAAATACTGTAGTAGATAAAACTTGTATTAATGATGCAGTGAATTGTATTCTTACTGCTTTATGCTACTGCATTTTCTGAAAGATGTATGTATTTTCACTCTTAAATATTTATCTACTTAAAAATATTAAGTAGATAAATATTTGTATATCTATATATAAATATATTTATATTTTGATAAAGTAGATAAATATTTATATTTTGATAAGTTATCAAAAAAGAATTTCTTTTTTGCCCTTTTTAACAGAAAATTTTAAAAGAAAAAATAATTAAAAAAATATTATTGCTAAAATTCTCTTTTTGTTTCCTCTATTTCTGCCTCCCCAAGCCAAGCCATTGTTACAATACAAAGATGAATTTGTTTATTCTCTGCAGAGGCTGTCTTTTGGTGGAATTGTTCTATTTTAGGGTGAATTATAGTTTTTTTTTTTTTTCAAGTAGGTAAACTTCTAAGAGACATGATTTTCATATGAATTTGTTATACACCAGGAAAATATATCCCCATGAAACTAGCAGAAGTATATAAAGCAAGGATAGTTCATTTGCTACTGACCCAGGAGCCAGCCATTTTATAGAGTATTCCATCCTGTAGGATAGGCCCCCCTCAGTAGACTGAGGTTGCTGGTTTAGCATAGACTAACCAGAGAGGGTTGCACCTTTTAAATCATCCTCCTCTCTGTGGGGTTGTGCAAATTATCTAGAGCAGCTCTTTTTAATAGAATATTTTGGGTTGATGGAAGTGTTCTCTCTGCTGTCTACATATGACTATTGAGCACTTGAATTTTATTTCATTTTAATTAATTTAAATTTAAATAGCTATCTTTGGCTAATGACTGCTTTCTTGGACAGCCCAGGCCTAGAATAAGTCTTCTCTCCTTCACTGCTGGAGAGGCATGAACAGATTTCTAGTATCTGGCTCTCTTATTAAAAATACCAAATATTTTATGTTTTGAAATAACATATGCTTATTAAATAATATTTGTAAAGTACAAGTAAGTAAAATAAAATAAAAATTATTGTACTCTCATTGCCCCAGTAAAACTGTTGTTCAAGTTTTTAGTGATAGTGGATTTCTTCAGTGTTTTTGGTTCTATGAATCATTTTTAATGTAACTATAATTATCTTCTTTGTACAGTTCTATATCTGAAAATTTCATTTAATATTACAGGGTTCATACATTTTGTATGCAAAGAGATTTTAATACCTGCGTAATGATCCACCAAGTGAATGGAATACACCATATTTTACTTAATCAGTTCCCTGTTGTTGGATAGCTGAGGTGTTTTCAATATGTTGCTATTGTACCTCACACTGCTATGGACATCTTTGTGTGTGAAGTTTTCTCCAAATTTAGGATTAGTTTTTGAGGATTTCTGCTAGATTCAGGGGAATGGGATTTACTGAGTCAAAGGGTATGAACAGTTCAAAGCTGATAAACATGTACAGCCAGATTATTTTTCTAAAATGTTGTCACATATAAAAATATACCCAAGACCAACACTGGACATCCAATATAGCTTTAAGTTTTAATTTCTGTCATGGCAGTTTTATTTCATGATAACATTTTCCTGAGTTTCATTTATCTTATAACTTAAAGAGTAGGAAGTCTTACAAGAGCATCTGTTCTTGTCTGCATTTTTTGCTAGTATGTTACTTTATCTTCCACTTTATTATTTTCTGAATGGAAAAAAAGGAAATAAGAGTCTCATGTGCTGTTAAGCAAAGAGGACTCTTCCTGGCTATTTTTAGAGCTGTTAAAAAAAACCTGTGACTGTTGAGAGGCTGAATAAGAGATTTCCTGTATTTTGCCTACTTTTTGTAATAACTTTTTGTTGTATTTTCTTTGTCTCTTATGCTTTTGAAAAGTATCTACTTGAAAGTGAGGCTGGAATATAACAGTACCTTTCCAATATTTATCACATTGTGGCTGCTGTGAAAACAATAATAAAGACAATTCAGAAAACAGTTTATATTAAAATTTCCTGGGCTTCCCTGGTGGCGCAGTGTTTGAGAGTCCGCCTGCTGATGCGGGGGACACGGGTTCGTGCCCCGGTCCGGGAAGATCCCACATGCCGCGGAGCGGCTGGGCCCGTGAGCCATGGCCGCTGAGCCTGCGCGTCCGGAGCCTGTGCTCCGCAACGGGAGAGGCCACAACAGTGAGAGGCCCGCGTACAGAAAAAAAAAAAAAACAAAACATTTCCTGTTGTGCACTGTTAAAAAAATTATTCTGGACATAGTAGTCAGAAAATGATTCACTGAAAATTGCTTTAAACAAAGCCTACAGATGTAAACTTGATTTTATGAGAAGAATGAGGATTTATGCTATGAAAGTGTTTAGGTTTATTACCTATATAGTGAGCTTCACTAGTGAACTTATGTTTCAGTCTTTAACAAAGTGATTTACAAGCCTTAATGAGCTTATCTTTTGCATTAAGTGAGTTTATTGAAATAAACAATTTCCTGAAATACCCTAAGACTGGAAATAGATCTGGTGGTACCTCTACAAGATAAGCTACTTATTTCTCTCTCATCAGTTTACCAAGGCTGCTCTGCTGAGTTAAAATGCATTGGGAATCAAATTTTGCATTTGCTAGCTAGCTTTGGATTTGTATGTCAATAATCTTGATATAACAATGTATGTATGTATATATGTTATATACTTAACGTTATTTGAGGAAGAAAAGAGGAAGGTAGCTGTATGCATTTGATAATTTTGGGAAATCAGAAAAAAAAATTTTAATGTGAAAGGAAATAGGATCAGAAGTGAGAAAGAAAAAACCTACATGGCAGTGATATTTTAACACTAACAGTGAAAAAGAAATATGCTCAAACAGTGACCAGGGAAGGTACAATAAGGGATAATTTAAAATGTGGACACTCCGACTACTGAGCTCAAGCCCTTAATCCATGGCTCCAACCTCACTGGCATATCCTTCCTCAGAATAGTCAATTTTGAGGCTTCATAGGTCAGAGGCAAAGTAGGAAGTGCAACCGGAAAGTGTCACTCGTACACCATAGTTTTTGCTCTCTTGATGTTGACACTTGAGCAAAGCATTTGCCCTTTTGATAAAAGGTAATAATATCAAATAAATATCAGTCAAGATTTGTCCTAAACTTTCTCCTGGGATAGTTGAGACACAGTGCCGCAACTTCGTCAATAGATGTCGTTACTTACCTCTGTCATGGGAGATACCCTTTAAAATATCCTTCTTTTTTTCAATAAAATTTTCTTTTTACTTTTTGTTACATGTTGTTTTAAAAATATACTTTGGAAATAGATAATCTAAACATGTAAAAATAGCTTTTCAGATCAGCATGTGTTATAATTGATGGATTTTTCTATAACCAGGCTACACTGAGGACATAAAGGTGTATTATAGACTTTTGATTTACTCTTTAGATCTGAACTTAGGTCTCAAATCTACTTTACAGGTGTATATTTTTAGACATATCAATTGTGCCACTGTCTGATAATGTAGATACCATCTACAAGCATAGGGTTAGATTGAAAGATCTTTAAGATCACTTTCAGGTACAAAACAGTTATTTAACTTCAATCCATACCTCATACCATATAAGAAAGTTAATTAAAAATAGATCATAGGGCTTCCCTGGTGGCGCAGTGCTTGAGAGTCCGCCTGCCGATGCAGGAGACGCGGG
>NW_006797028.1:394603-406769 GCF_000442215.2 Lipotes vexillifer | reverse complement strand
AGGGAAAGATTTCTTAGATTCAACACCAAGAGCATGATCCATAAAATTAAAAAATAAATAAACATGTTTTCATTAACATTAAGAACTTCTGTTCTTCAAAAGATACTTCTGTTTCTTAAGAGAATGAAACGACAAGGCAAGATTGGGAAAAACATACTTGCAAATCACTTATCTAGTAAAAGAGTTATATTTAAAATATAGAATTCTCACAACTCAATAAATAAGAAAACCCAATAAAACAGGCAAATGATTTGAACAAATATTTTGCCAAGGTGATATATATATGGCAAATAAGCACATGAAAAGATGCTCAACATTATTATTTGTTGTTAGGGAAATGCAAATTTAAACCACAGTGAGATGTCATATACACCAATTAGAATGTATAAAATTAAAAAGTCTGGTTATACCAAATATTGGGGAGAATGCGGAACAACTGGAAGTCTCTTACACCTACACCACAGGTGGGAATAGAAATGGAAAACCATTTTGGAAAAACAGTTTGGCAGAGTCTTGAATAGTTAAATATACAGCTACTGTATGACCCAGCCATTCCACTCCTGGACATTTACCTGAGATAAATACAAGCATATGTCCATACAAAGACTCGTACACAAATATCTCTAGCAGCTTTATTTGCATTAGGCAAAAACTGAAAATAATTCAAATGACTATCAACAGGTAAATGGGTAAAGACATTTTGGTATATCTATACAATTGAGTACTATTCAATAATAAAAAGAAGAGAACTATTTATGTATGTGACAGCATGAATGATTTCCAAAATCATTATGTGGAAGGAAAGAAACCAGACAAAAAAAAGAGTATAAGCTGTATGGTTTTATATTTAAGAACTCCCCAAATTACAAACTTGTCTATAGAGACGGAGAACAAATGAGTGGTGCCTGGGGATAGGGGTGGGAGGGCAAGAGTAGGTCTGGAAGGGACAGGAGGGAGGAATTACAAAGTAGCAGGAGGAATCTCTGGGGGAGATTTACTCATTATCTTGACTGTGGTAATGGTTTCATGGGTGCATACATATGCCCAAACATATCAAATGTACATTTTAAATATGTGTAGTTTATAGTGTACCAAAACATACCTCTCAATAAGACTTTGAAAAAATATACTCCTTTTAATTTTCTTCCCTAGATAAGCCTTTTTTTCAAAGAAATTTGCAAGCTAGACAATACTTTCTGACTTGATGCAGGTGCTAATGTGGATCTGCTTGTCAGTTGCATTTCAGACTCTCAGTTGCTACCCTGGCTTTCTGGTTTAAATCAGTCACATATGAGGCTGTTACTTGAACTGTCCTTCTCCCACTGACCTTCCTTTTAAGCTTTTCCACCTCTCCTCTTTGAGCCCAACTTTCTTTTAGTGACACCGCTCACCTCCATACACTCTTCGTGGCTGCTGCGTATTCTGTTTTATCTCACATGCTGGTGGTCAGGTTGTGGGGTGGGCTTTAGGTTTTCCAGTATTTCTTCTAGCATATCCTCCAGCATCCTTTTATTCTTTGGTAATCTTTTACACTGCGTGTGTTATGTGTTAGACACTGTGGAGAGAAATTACACATCTGCCTCACAATCTGGTTGTCAGTAACTTTTTACCTTAGTCAAAGCTCAGAAAATGTTAAGCTAAGTCACTTCTTTTTCTCTTTCTCTTCGTCTACTTAACAGGAGACTAATCCTCCAGAAGAATGGAGGACTTCATCACCTTGCTGCCCATCCCCTTTCTGCCTTGACTCTTAGACAGTTCGTGTGGGAACTTCAGAGCTTACATTATTGACCTGTCAGAATCATAGCCAGCCATTTCTACTGCTGCAGTCTGATTTATTATGCCATTTCTCAGAACTGACAACTCAGAAATCTTAAACTTGTCAGGCCCACTCTCTGACAATAAAGTTTTATTTTTTCACCTCTGCTATTCCTTCATTTCCAGTAAGTCAGATATCAAAATTCATTAAGACATCTGTTCTCAAGAGCTGTCCCTATCACCATAGTCAAATAATCCTTCTTGACACTTCCCTTTCTAAAAGCTTCTTTTCATTATGGTCAGTGGCTTCATCTTTGATCCTTTCAGCATTAAACATTCACTAGAATCCGCAACTCCCTTATTTCCATAACTTATAATAGATAGACCTCTCTTTTGTATTTCTGTCACTGAAGCCTTCCACTCTATGTATGAAAAGCTCAGACTTCTTCCATCCTCCTTATCCCATCTCAGAAGAAAAACTCTTCTTATATGTTGCTTCATATTATCTCTTTCTCTGCTGATTTAAAAGTCATGGTTTTTATAATTTCAGTAATTACATGTACTTGTGTCTATTTCTGCACTGTCCAATCCAGTAATCTTTCTGTATATGAGTTGATATTATATTATTGCACTTTTATAATGTTTTAATGTGTTAGGTCAGGTTCTGCTTTCATTATTCCTCTTTTTAAAACAGTTATTCTCAGATACTTATTCCAGATGACTTTAGGATAACGTTATTAAGTTTCCTAAAATTATATTGCAGTTTTTTGTTAGAATTGCAATTACATATTAATTAGACAATGGATGACTTTAACCAAATTATTTCTCCCATCCAGACACATAATCTCTGTCTCTATATTAAAGTGTTTCCATTTATCCCTTAGTAGAGCTTGTAGTTTGCTTCTCATAGGTTCTGCTTAGTTATTATTTTAGGTAATTTATACTCTTTATTGATAGTGTAAATGCTCTCTACATGTGATTTCACCTAGTCCTATAAATTTGGCAATCATCTATCTGTAGATTGCTTCCAAATCTACATTCTGAGCTAAAGTGCCGTATTTCCATTATTCTTTTGATCACCCCTTTGTGTTGTAGAGATACATCAAGTTCAATTTTCTGTCACCCCACATTGCCCTCCCTCTGTGTTCCATCTCTTAATTACTTTTATCAGTGCCCTAGCAATATAACATTAAAACTGTGAAATCCCTTTGTCCTTTCTACCAGTTATTTTGATTGTGCCACCACAGTTTTTCTTGTGTGTTTCCTTCTTTCCAGCCCCACTGTCTTGTTTTGTTCCATTCTGTATTATTTGTTCTCTGAGATTGCTGTGATGGCTTCTTTATCAGTGTTTTGGCCTCTAGTCTCTCTTCCTACTCTAAACCCAATCTATCTTCTATAATAATTGTAGTATCTAAAACAACTGATGTCATTATTGGCCCATGATGACTCTCCTTTGCTGCTTACCTGATTAATCCCAAATAGCAAGCCTTACACAAGATCCTTCAAAAATTGAACCCAGCATAATATTACATTTTGTTTTAGGTCACACTTCTACCAGCATTGTATCATTCATCTTCCAGTCGCTATCTGCATCTATGTATTACCAAGCCTCAGTTTCTTTACTTCTGTGGTCCAGTCTGCCTGAGATGACTTTCCAGCACCATTTTCCCTAACTTGCCACACTCTAACTTCTCTTTCATATTCCAATTCCGGTATCACTTTTACTGTGATATCTTTTCTTATTCCCCTGTACCCCTATCCATCAGTAATTCATCATCTCCTCCTCTCGCTTCAAGGAACATTGTGTACACCTCATTATGCTGCCTGTCACCTGAGTCACTATTATATGTTGGTTTCTTCTGTTTTTCCATTTACATTAGGCTTTTGAAGGCATTGACTGGGCTTTAACTGTATTTTTAGCATAGGTTTCAGTAAATATTAAATCAGTGAAATAAATACAACCTGGAAGAACTGAGGGTTATCTTTTGCATATAGTTAGATGTAATGGTATTTGGCATACATTGAGTTCTTACTGTGTTCCAACACCATGCAGTCAGCACTAAGCATGGATTAGCTTGTGTTAATCTTACAACCCTATGGTAATGCTATCATAGTATCTCTATTCTACAGGCGGAGGAAAAGGAGCCTCAGAAAGAGTGAGTCATTGGTTTCCCTATAATGCTAATACCTAGTGAAGTCAGGATGTGAATCTTGCTGGCTTGACTCGAAGAGTTTTAACTTTTGACCACTGTCTTCTGTTGCCTTAGTTACAGCATATGGTTGCCTGAAATGCAGCACAAACATACGATTGATTGTTGGTATAAGCTCAAGTTTTTCCAAACTTTCTTCAAAGAATGCATAAACTAAAAAGGAATGTTGATTTTCTACAAAGTTTCTAAACTTTCTAAAATTTGAAAAAAGCAGAAAAGGATGTTTGTTTTTAAATTTAATGTTGAATCAGCTTTAATGAATAACCTAAGATATGTTTTTGGTTATTTAAATGAAATCCCAAAGAAACAATATTTTGGTGTAGAAAATTGAGTTGTATTTTAAATTATATTTTTCTGACTAGTAAGACAACAACTTTAAAGAATTGTTTGGGTTTTTCAGCTAGAAGTGAGACAAATTACAACTGCAGTGATTTTCCACGATAAAATGCTTAACTCTGCATTATGTAGATGCTCTACCATGTCAAATTCAAGTTATTCTGCCAGATTTTCTGGGACTTCCAGCATGCTTACTCTACTCCACTTCACATGTACCCACTGCTGGGCCAGCCCGTGCTCCCACACAGAACCTCCCAACCCTCGGTGTACATGCCCTCCGGGGTCTGCCTGGATGAGCAGTCTCCCTCTCCCTCACCTGACTCTCCTCCCCTGCTGCGCCCACCTGGCCCAATCTCTGTTAGTTCTTCAACCATATAATTTGATATTTGATTATTTTCTATTTTTTTTTTACAATTCTTAAACTTGTATACATTTTTTAAACTTGTATATATATATATATATATATATATATTTTTTTTTTTTCCTTGCGTTATGCGGGCCTCTCACTGTTGTGGCCTCTCCCATTTGCGGAGCACAGGCTCCGGACGCGCAGGCTCAATGGCCACGGCTCACGGGCCCAGCCGCTCCGCGGCATGTGGGATCCTCCCGAAACGGGGCACGACCCCGCGTCTCCTGCATCGGCAGGCGGACTCCCAAGCACTGCGCCACCAGGGAAGCCCAAACTTGTATATATTTTGTGATCAGTACACAGAAAAAATTCAATAAATGTTTCTAGTATGACTGATAAATTCTTCTGTGATTTGAAGATTTTAATTGGTGTACAAAGTTTCCAAAGGGCTTGGTTTTTTTCTTAAGGAATAATTTATAATCCTGAGGGGAAGCTGATTTACTATAGGCTCTCATCAAAAAGATTTTGTCTCTTCTTTAGTGTTCCTATGAATAATTTTTCGTCAATAAGCATTGTAATGAAAAGGATGTCAGAAATGTATTTGAGTCCTGCTTCTTCCATTATCTAGCTTTCTGGTGTCAGAAATGGGATCTGATTTCCTTTATCTATAAGTGGATTGGATTATACTAGATTATTCCTAAGATTCCTTCTTTGCTTTGAAATGCTGTCTTGTATATTCCAGAGTGGATGTGGTATCCTGATGTTGCTATCACTTACTCTGTAGAGGATAATCAAAATAGAACTTTCATTTTTAAGTCTTAGTTTGCTTATAGATTAATATTTCTGTTAGTCAGATAATGTAAATATTGACTGCATATAGATTTTAGCTGCAAAATATTATGGTTCAACTAGTTGCTTCAGAAAGCCTGGTGATTTTCTTAAATTTTATAGGAAAAAAATGATAAACATGATATATTAATTTTAATAATCTTGAAAAAATAATTTTTCTCATTTTTCTCCCATAAAATCCACATCATTGAAGCAGGAAGCTTAAATGCATGTCAAGATTTCTTTTTAATTCAGGCCTCAGCATTCGGTCTGGGTAAGGTACAAGAGCTTGACCTCTTTGTGTGGCTCTGCTGAAGTATTTGTCCCCTATGGAAGCCAATACAATCAGCAGCGCCAGCATAGATAAAGAGCTGCATAAGGTTGTATTTTAGTGGCAAGGCTGTTTTGTGACCATGTTCTGCAGGCAGACTGGAGGTGACAGTATTATTTACTTTTGTTGCTTGGGGTCCAAAGAGAGAATAAATTGCTATTGATTTTTGAGACATTGCAATGAAGGGTCTGAATGCCTTCAGAAGAGCTGGGTGGCAGGACAGCCAGTGATGGTATAGACTGCCTTTGAAAATGAAAATTCATTTTCTTGTTATTGTCATAAAGATTTTTTTTTTTCATTCTTAAAGGCTGTTACAAGAAGATGTGGCTGTGGGGCCGTTGCTATTATAACTGTTTTCAATCCCCAGAAAGAATAGAATTCAGCACTTTTCACGGCAGTCAAATAGAGTTCTGTGTGTACACTTGCATACATGTAATAACCTGGACTTGAAAGTGATATTTAATTCGGTTCGTATATTAACCACTTTACCAAAGACACTCTCAGTTTTTGCAAATGTTTGGCAGCCCAAAGGAAGGAAATTTGGTTCTTGTCTTATTTTGGTTTAACTTATGAAAGGGAAAAGTGCTTCTAAAGTGATATGTTTGCTTTCCTTAGTGATTTCTTAATGTATCATCCAGATGTAATATTTTTTTTTTTTTTTTTTTTTTCCTTGCGTTATGCGGGCCTCTCACTGTTGTGGCCTCTCCCATTTGCGGAGCACAGGCTCCGGACGCGCAGGCTCAGCGGCCACGGCTCATGGGCCCAGCCGCTCTGCGGCATGTGGGATCTTCCCGAAACGGGGCACGAACCCGCGTCTCCTGCATCGGCAGGCGGACTCTCAAGCACTGCGCCACCAGGGAAGCCCCAGATGTAATATTTAAATGCACACTTTTTCAATTTGGAAGGTAATGGAGACATTCTAGGCATATCCATGCCAATGCCCCATTCCCTACCCTTATAATCCCTTACAAGTTTATTACTCCTTAGAATGTTACTGATGTTTAAGTCTTTAATCACTCATGATAGAAGCATCCTAAGTATACCAGAATCCCATCTTTGGATATCATCTTGGAAAGGCCACCTATTTTTCTAAGAGCCAACACTAAATGTACTCTAAGTTGTGTATCAAATATTATTGTTAATAAGCAAAATCAGATAGAAAATTAGCCTTATGACCTTAAGTTTTACACACACATGCTTGCTTTAAATTTATATTAAAAACTATTAAAAATATATTAATTGTATTTTATCTCATTAGTTTATTTTCTTTAATCAACAACCTGATAAAATGTATTTGTCCCTTGTGTATGAGGAGAGAAGTTCCTAAATATACTCTAAGAGGAGTTGTAGATTCACAGAAACCTAGGCTAAAATCCAGATAAATTCATTTATAACCCAGAAAGATAGGATCCTTCTTTATGGTGCCACCTGAGGGACGTATACCAAAGGAGTAGCTGCAGATTAGCTCATACCATGTACCTGTCAGTTATTTTTCTTAATAGTGCACTCCCAATTTAAGAGTCTAGGATGACTCATGTTTTCAAGTATCTGTTTTGGGAAATGAGAATTGTTAGCATCCAGAAATTCACTGGTATACATAAAAGTAAGAACTAAGTATAAGGCTTGTAATGGCATAGATTGGGAAAGAGACTGCAAATGAGAGTAACTTCCTCGAATTAGGAAGTGATTTTGTAATAAATGTAGAAACTTATTAAAGAATTCAGAGTTAAATCTGAATTTCTTAATTCTAAATTTTATCTTACTGTTCAAACCTCTAAATAAAGAGTACTGTTTAAAACATAATATTTTTGAATGGGGGGATTTGTAACTCAAGAAGATACAACTTTTAATGTTTTTGACTATGTTGTGATTATATAATTGTTTTATGTTCCCTGACAATTTGTTATTACTAATATATTCAGATGTGAACATGTAAAAATACATTTACTTGATAAAAGATGTCTACACATTTTTTAGTTTCACAAGCAGAAATTTCAAGCTTCTAAGACAATGTTAGGGTGCTCTTTCCTGTGGAGAGGATGGTATAGCAGGAAAAAAGCATAGATTTTAGCGGTTTAGAGACTTGAGTTCAAAACTCAGTTCTTCCAGTTACTCGTGTAAATTAGGTAAATTGTTTAACCTCTGCAGGCCTTGCGTATCAGGTTCTGAAATGCTGGTAATATATCTATCTTAAAATGAAAGTGAAATGAGCAGTATAGGGGCAAGTACATTGTTAACATCATCATCACCATCAATCCACCCTCCTAAAATGAAGTAAATACTTTGAAAGCAGGTATTGTTGGAGATAGGGAAAAAGGCAGCTGAAAGGATATGTCTCTTGTAGTCTTACTTCAAGTTTCCAGGGCCTCTTCTTTATTTCTCATTCTACAGTCGTGAATCACCCTAAGCCATCAATTATGACCAGCATTTTTCTGCAAGTCTACAAACTTTGGCAGGGTTTAAGGAGCTTAAAGAAATGTTGATAATTAGTGTAAGCTTCAGGTTGGTTATTCCTTTCAGCCTCAGATCACAGTAACTAGTGCCTCCCATGTGCTGGGCCCAGGCCTCAAGGTCTCAGGGTGCTGCAGCCTGAGCCTGCACCTGTACTTCCCATCACACCATTTGCCTCAGTCCTTGAGCTCTATTGGAAGCTGTTGGGTGATGACTACAGCGTTGGCTGTTTGCCCATTTGTTGCTCTGACCATGGATGGCTCTGCTCCATCTACCTTCATCTAGTGTTCCTTCCTCGTGCCTCCTATTGCTGGGTGGTCCCTCTGTCCTCTGCTACCTCATCTCTCACTCCATGATAGTTGTTCCCCTTCTGTAGCCTCTCTGCTGCTCATAACCCAGGTCCTCAGTTCAGGGCCTTTCCTGGAATGGCTGGCCCTTAGCACTCCTGCAACTTAAGTCCTGTGTTGGTGGGCCTCTGTTTATTATACCGATGTAGTAATGAGAACAAGATAAAGTGGGTATTTGGATACTACTAGATATGATAATATGCTTTTCTGACCTACATCCTTCTTATCTTTTTCAATCCTTCTACAATAAAGTTTCATATTTTAATGTTACGATCATGAACTTTTTTATTCCTAAAATATAAATATAACTTTCTATTAAAATACTAATTAGATATTTCATAAGTCTAGCAGAAGCTATATCCTCTTCCTTCCTTCTACCCCTAACACCAGTTGAAAATCATTACTCTAGGGCTTCCCTGGTGGCGCAGTGGTTGAGAGTCCGCCTGCCGATGCAGGGGACATGGGTTCGTGCCCTGGCCTGGGAAGATCCCACATGCCGCGGAGCGGCTAGGCCTGTGAGCCATGGCAGCTGAGCCTGCGTGTCTGGAGCCTGTGCTCCGCAACGGGAGAGGCCACAACAGTGAGAGGCCCACGTACCGCAAAAAAAAAAAAAAAAGAAAATCATTACTCTCATTGTCCAAAAATTATATTTTTGGTCATTGCTTTAATCATTGTCACCATAAGCTTAAACTGTGGGAAATAGATGACATTACTCTTAAAGAAAAATTCAGTTTTTTTCCTTTTCGTGCTGAAGATTTATCCATTTGAAAATATTTTTGCAGTAATAAGAGCTAATATATAGTAAATATTTACTGTGTGCCAGATTCTGTTCCAAGCGCTTTATATGTATTATCTAATTTATTCTTCCCAACAACCCTAAGAGGTTAAGCACTAATATTATCTTTATTTTATAGGTGAAGAATCGGAGGCACTAAGCAATTAAATAACTTGCCCACTTTTACACAGCTGTAAGTGGTGAACTGTGTTTCTATCCTAGATATTCAAGTTCCAATATTCATGTTCTATGTATGCTCTATTTCTGTTAGGTACTAAATATTATTTTAATAAATTGTCATAGCCAAGAGTCTTAACAGCAATCCAGACCTATATTTAAGAGTTGAACAAAACCTGATTTATACTTGGCAGCTAGTATTGTTGGTAGGTAGTTAATTTTATTGGCGGGTATTTAATTTAATTCAATTAATTTTATTGGTAGTACTTATTTGTTGAAAAAAAAGAAAATGAGGGTAAGAGAGAGGGAAAGGACTCAAGAAGATCTATCTTTTAATAAATAGTTTTAAAAATAATTAAAAAAATAGGACACCGGGCTTCCCTGGTGGTACAGTGGTTGAGAGTCCGCCTGCCGATGCAGGGGACACGGGTTTGTGCCCCGGTCCGCGAGGATCCCACATGCCGTGGGGCGGCTGGCCCCGTGAGCCATGGCCGCTGAGCCTGCGCGTCCGGAGCCTGTGCTCCGCAACGGGAGAGGCCACAACAGTGAGAGGCCCTCGTACCGCAAAAAAAAAAAAAAAAAAATAGGACACCTATTCACTTACCACATGTAACTCAGTATATAACTTCTTGAAGAATCTATAATTTTGTCTGTAAAATGAAATAGCAGTAACTTACAAGGCACTTTATATGGCTTAAATTTGAGACACTTTCAATGTATTAGAAAAAAGTTAATCTTTTTTCATTTTTATCACAATTCATGTACCTTAACTTGCATTTATTAAATGTATTTTTGAAAGCTAAAAGATTCTGTTTAGCAGCTGATTTTATCTACTATACATGTGAATTATATACTTTGTAATTTATCCATTTTAAACTAAAATATTCCTAGCTGGCTTGCATTATGATCTACCAAGAAAGGAAAACTTATTTTTAATACCAAACTAAGAAAAGCAATATGTTCAGGTAAATTTGTCACACACAGAAATATAATCTGTGCCAATAAAAAGAATTGTTAAATTATCCACAGTTTAGGATTAGCCAGCTCTCTTAGTTAGCATGGATAATTGAGGCTGACCGTTCTTAGCAGTATTATCATGAGTGTCTTTCAGATGTTAATTTCCTTTATTGCCCTTAATTAATTTGTGAGTAATTAGATGGAGTTTAGCAGTAACCTGATATGTTCATTCTTATTAATATAGGTTGAAATTCATAATCCTAAATACTTTGTAACCTCCTTTTAATATTCCACCTGTAAATTCAATGTTTGTTTATAATGGAAACAAGAATGTTTGTCCTGATTATGTGCTTACTTGTTAAATTTTAATGTGCAGTTTATAGGTACCAGTTACCTCATACTACCAAGAAACCTCTGTATTATTTTCCTGATATTTTGTAGTGCTTTTAACATAGATACTAACTAGCCTAAAAATGAGTTTTCTATTTTTAAGCCCTGACATAGTTTTGAAATTGAGTTTGTACAAACATTTATTTGGGAAATTAGTTAATCCCAAATTTATTTGTGACATAAAAGCATTATAGAATGGCAATGCATGTGAACAGCCTTAATTCACCAACTGCATTTGTTTATGTCCTTATTTCCTTTGCTTTCCTCAGCTTCAAGAACATTCCATTCTACCAAAACTAATCTCCTAAGGGTTGTGTGGAAATATGAAATTTGGGTGCTATAACTTGTTTCTTGGAAACATCATTTGTGTATACACAAATTTGTTATTTGTGTTTTTGATGATAGGTGAGGTGATATCTCATTGTGGTTTTGATTTGCTTTTCCCCCATGATTAGCAATGATGAGCATCTTTTGCATGTGCCTGTTGGTCATCTGCGTTTCCTCTTTGGAAAAATGTGTATTCAGTTCTTCTGCCAATTTTTCAATTGGGTTGTTCAGTTTCTTTGATGTTGAGTTGTATGAGCTGTTTATAAATGTTGGATATTAACCCCTTTATCAGTCATATCATTTGCAAATATTTTCTCCCATTTAGTGGGTTGTCTTTTCATTTTGTCAGTGGTTTCCTTTGTTGTGTGAAAGCTTTTAACTTTAATTAGGTCCCATTTTTGTTTTTGTTGTTGTGTTTTCTTTTTTGTTTTGGTTGTTTTGGTTTTTTTTGTTTTGCTTTTATTTCCTTTAGGAACCGAATCCAAAAAAATTTTGCTATGATTTATGTCAAAGAGTGTTCTGTCTTTGTTTTCCTCTAGGAGTTTTATATATCCGGTCTTACATTTAGGTCTTTAACCCATTTTGAGTTTATTTTTGTATATGGTGTTAGAGAATGTTCTAATCTCATTCTTTTACATGTATCTGTCCAGTTTTCCCAGTACAGTAAGCCTCTTACATATGAATGAGTTCCATTCCGAGAGCACGTTCGTAAGTCCAGTTTGTTCATAAGTCCAACAAAGTTAGCCTAGGTCCCCAACTAACACAATCGGCTATATAGTACTATACTGTAATAGATTTATAATACTTTTCACACAAATAATACATAAAAAATAAACAAACACAAACAATCAAGAAAACATTTTTAATCTTACAGCACAGTACCTTGAAAAGTAAGTGGTACCAGCTACATCACTGCTGCTTTTTTTTTTTTTT
>NW_006797028.1:380653-394527 GCF_000442215.2 Lipotes vexillifer | reverse complement strand
ACGAACCCGCGCCCCCCGCATCGGCAGGCGGACTCTCAAGCACTGCGCCACCAGGGAAGCCCATCATCACTGCTGCTTTTATGCTTGCTTCTGGACATCCTGGGCTTGAAATATAGTGTACTACTGTATTCTATACAGTACTGTCCAATAAAGTACACAAAAGCACAACCACTTGTAGAGGATGCACGCAAGTGACAGTGTACACCAGACATGTGAACTAGCTTACGTGATTGGACATGTGAGTGCACATTTGCGTTGTTGAAAGTTTGCACTTGAAGGCTTATATGTAGGGGAGTTACTGCACCACTTATCAAGGAGACTGTCTTTTCTCCATTGTATATTCTTGTCTTCTTTGTCATAGATTAATTGACCATAAGTGCATGGATTTATTTCTGGGCTCTCTATCCTGTTCCATTGATCTGTGTCTGTTTTTATGCCAGTACCATGCTGTTTTGATTACTGTAGCTTTGTACTGTAATCTGAAGTCAGGGAGCATGATTCCTCCAGCTCTTTTCTTCTTTCTCAAGATTGTTTTGGTTGTTCAGGGTCTTTTGTGTTTCCATACAAATTTTAAAATTATTTGTTCTGGTTCTGTGAAAAATGCCATTGGTATTTTTGCCATTTGTAGCGACATGGATGGATTTGAAGGGCATTATGCTAAGTGAATAATTCACACAGAGAAAGACAAATACTATATGATATCACTTATATATGGAACCTAAAAAGTACAAGAAACTAGTGAATATAACAAAAAAGAAGCAGACTCACAGATATAGAAAACAAACTAGTGTTTACCAGTTGGGGAGGGGAGCAGGGTAAGGGTGGGGGAGTAGGGGGAACAAACCGTTGGGTGTAAGATAGGTTACAAGGATGTATTGTTCAACACAGGGAGTAAAGCCAATATTTTACAGTAACTGTAAATGGAGTATAACCTTTAAAATTGTATATAAAAATACCAATGAACAGAGCATGTGGATTACAGTCCTTCATCTCATTCATCTGTGTACCACCTTTGTTGATTGTCTCATGTGTAGTAGCTCTAAGAGGTCCTCAGGATACAAGGATGAATAAGAGCTCCAGAAGCCTCCCACTCACATGGGAAAGACAGAAAAATAAATAAATAAGTAGAATACAAAATAAGCACTGATTTAGAAATTGGTATAGGATCACAGAGAAAGAAGGAAACAGTTATCCAAGGAAGTCAGGGAAGACTGCACAACAAACAGTGTTTGAGTTTGATTTTGAAGGATCAGTTTGTATTTCCTAGGTGGAAAGGGGAGAACATGAAAAGGAAATTGCATACAAAGACCCAGTGCATTGGTGAAACAAAGAGGTCTTTAGTGGGCACCACTAAAGATCTATACTTAGATCATGATCTAAGTATAGATTATGACAGAGGGAGAGGCGAGAAAGGAGCCTCTTATATGCCTTAATAAGGACTGGCACTTAGTCACTGAGAAGCAACAAGCTCATGTAGTTTAAACAAGGAGTAAAGTACTTAGGCTTATTTCTCAGTAAATGGCAAGTCAGGATGCTCTAAATCTTAAAAAATGAAAGTGAATTCCTTAAAATAATTTTTGAATTTATTTCTGAGGGAAGCAGTTTTGTATTGTGGGAGAAATTTGTGTTCTTTGGACATTCAAATAGAGCAAGAAAAAATAAATAAGTTGGTAGAATAGGAGGATTATTATAAAATACATTGTATTTTTTATACCATGTATAAATTTCACAGGGTTTTTTAAGATTGTTTTTGATATTTTATATTTATTAACGATACGACAAATTAATTTTAAGTGAAAATGTTTTCTTTGCAGATAAAATGCATACTGTCTAAGCAGAGGTAGTGTATCTGGGCATGTCATTACTTTCAACTGATAAACCTTTTATGGTTCTATTATTTCAAGAAAGTGTATTACTTTTCATTTTCCATGATGAAAATATAATAATGTAACTTTTTATGAAATGTATCTGTGGGAAATGTGAAGTAGAGGAGAGTTTAGTTTCATTTATTTTTCTGATGCAGAACTTCAGAGACAGAATAATTTTCTTTTTGGCATCCAGTGGGTTAATGCTTCATGATACAAAAGCCCATTTTTATGTTGAAGTAAAATTACTGTGAAAAATATGCTTTAATTGAAATCCTATTTAAGGGTAAAATTATGTTATTGATTATGATCAAAATGCCCCAGACAGTGATGAATTCATCAATTCCTGTTTCAGTGGTGTTATAAATCTTTTAGTAGGAGCTGGAGAACGTGAACAAGATGAATATTTTCAAATTATAGTGGCACATTACTTATTATGTGTAACTTTCTTAATCTGTATACTGTGCAGGAATGGAAATGGCTTTTAAGAAGCAAGGTAGTAAAGTAGCTTACTGTGTTCCCAATGTCACAAATCAAACTGGAATGAAACTTGTTCCAATATAAACTTTAAAAATATGAACCTGGAAGTTGACTGAACAGTATATTTGAGTTAAAGGAAGAGTGGCATAAAGTATATAATTACTAAGCATAGACAGAAAGGAATTTTATTTACAGCTACAGAATAGCAGCCCCTTGAAATCACATAACTAAGGATGATATTTTAACACTTAACCTTCCTAGTATATTATAAAGATGTGAGAGATTATAAAATGATTAACCCTTAAAAAGTTATACTTTTAAAGTCACTACCACCTATGTAAATTAAAGAATGTTCAAGGTTCTTACATCTTGGTTCTTTACATCTATATATGTAGGTATATGTTTATGTCTCTATTTATCTGTCTATCTACCTACCTACTGACCTACCTATCTCCATAGAATATACTACTTATTACATTTGCCACCAAAGAAGTGATAAGACCTGGGTTTGTTTTAAATATCATAAAAAATTTTAAGTATACTTACCCCTTTAAAATTTTTTCTTAAGCTCCTTGAAGTACAGTTTGTCTTGAGTTACATTTGCAGTCAGAGTGGTTTATGTGACGTTGGTGTCCTAAGTATCAGTATCTGATTATCAGTCGATTTACTGAGAATATGATGTGTAGAGATTTACATTCAGATCTTAAGGTTATTTTTTGTAAGGTTTACATGGCTCTGAATGCTGAATGTTCAGTTTGTCTTATTATAAATACATATTATGTTACTATCATCTGGCTCTTCACAAGCATTTTATTAAAAATATCTTTGCATAAAGAGCTATACCCTGAAGAAAGAAAGTTGAATAGACAGTCCCTGCCCACTAAAAACGTATTAAGATCAATATAGTATGTTGTAAGAAATACGTAATAGTGAGTAACTGTGGAACCAGTGTGCAGTGTAGTAATTTTATATGCACCTGGTTAAATTTCAGCGGGATTTAGGTGGTGTACCATGCAAGGGTTTGGTTTTGTCACAGGAGTTGGCAGTATGTTGCATTCCTTTTATAAGTGACTTCAAAATCTCAGATTTTTTCTCATATTTTATGTTAGTATTTTTTTCTGAATTCTAAAGTACTGCAGAGTACATCATCTCCTTCCAATAATTATGTGAGATAGAAACACAAATATCATTTCAAATTTGGAGCTGCAGAAACTGAAGTCTTCAGATGATAATGTTACCCAGTAATTTGGCGTTTGCATTGGGCCCAGAACTCTCTTGACCTTGTTACATTCCCACAGGAGACCAAACTGAAATAGGACAGTACAGAGTCATGATGAGAGTTTTCAGGTTTGCAAACAGTATCAAGAGTCTCCCACTCAGTTTTGGTGGGGGCTTCTTTGCCATAGATATTTTGCAGGTGTTTTCTTTCAGCCATTTTACTTTACTGAGTTTGCTTTGTTTAATTATAATAGAGAATATGGCAAAAATAAGACTTAGCATATAACGTAAATAGCCTGAATAGTTTTCGTATCTTAACTGTCTAAAGCCATGAAATTAGTTGTTGGATATGGTTATGACATCACCATCATGGCGTTCATTAAGCAGAATAATGTTACTAATTACAAGTTATAATTTACTGAACACATCTATTGAGTCAGAGGAACCACCCTCTGATGGCATTTCCAATTCCCCATGATCTCATCATTTTGCTCCATTGTTGGGCTTCTAAAGCAGCATGTACAATTGAGTTCACTGTAGTTGAGTTCCAGATCCTTGTAGAATTTTTTTTTTTTAGTTTTGCTGTATTCATATGGGCTAACAATAGAGTTTCTGATTTCAGGCCAGATGTTGGGCTATCAGGCAATCACAGATACGACTAGGTCCATTTGGAAACAGGCCTCTCTGGGACATGTATACCCAGCACTAATGTCTGTTATCTGACTCCTATAGACTTCATATTTATATATAATCTAGAAATCAAAATATAGAGCCTTAGAATTTTAGTGAAAAAAAAATCACATTCTAAAGTTTTAACCTCATACTGTGTTTATTGCTTAATATTGATAGTAAGCAAGAACACCGCTGTTTATCTCTCTGTCCCAGGAAAACATGTGATTATGCCTACCCTAGTATAATTTGCAAGCATGACCATATGCATATGCCTCAATATAGATTGGAATAAATATATTGTAATTTCCTATTATTATACTCTTTATTGTATTATTGTGTCTCCTTGAAAAAATATGAGATATGAATAACCCTGACAAAAATGTTGTCCCAGCCTTACATTAATGTGAAATTATGACTAAGAATTAAAGTTTTGGGAAGAAAACTCAAAGTTTATGGTCCTCAATGCAAGCATAATTTATGTAGACTGCATAAACAATATATATTAAGGCATGCGTTTTACTGCATATCCACTAATAAGAAGATGCTATATATGTGCTTCCAATAGGCTGAGTTAGAGTTGCTGTGGGAGTCATAATTTTGAATGTCTTCATCTGTACATTAAATTCTCAACCATAACATAATATTTTTATTGGATATATTATTGATCCCAGTAGTTTGGTAGGTAAGAAAGATTTTTTTTAAGAGAAGAAAAAGTTAATAAAAACGAAATTTTTTTTTTAAATAACTATACTAGAAAAGGATAAGTGTGGGCATTTTAACATAAATTAAGAAAGCAGTGATAAAACGTGCTTTTATCATTCTTTGTACACTAAAGGAAGCTATCCTTAGAGGTCTTATGCAGGTGACACTGGAATACACCGTATCGTAAGATCTTTAGAACCATTAACATTGCAAGGACTCTCTGATATCACATAGCCCAAATTCATCACCTGCATATCTGAAAACCAAGGTCCGAGTGGGCTAAGGGTTTCATTCTAGGTCACACAGTGAGTTCATGGCCAAGTTGGAACTCTAAATGATATTTTATGGCTTACCACTCAGTGCTTGAATTGTTTGTACTGCCCCTATTTTTAAAATAGCTAATTATTAATTATCTTTTATGGGGCTTTGATGATAACTATTACATACAATAGATACATATTTTATGAAATATGCATTATAAATTTGTGACTCATCCGCATTATTTCTTACTTGAAGTGACTTATATGTGGAGCATTTGTATAAAAATACTCAGGAACTCCTGGAACAGTTTAGGCAACTGTATTTAAATTCCCCTCTGAACTTAATCTTTAACATTAACTAAAATAAATAAGTAAAAGGCCTTATATTTTCTAATATTGTGAAGCATATGGCAGTTTCTTTAAATGTATTATTTTGTATTGTTTTGCAAAGCTAGAAAACATCTTAAGAAACAAAATGGGAATGTGCCTTAACATTCAGTTTTTTTATTTGATGAAGTAGTATGTAGAAGTCAGTTGAATTTTTATAGTGTAAACCTCAAATGCAAACAGTGTAGATGAAGGTGGGCTGTCATATAAATGAGAGAGAAGAGGAGACACTCGAGATCCAAAGTTCTGTGAGGTGGTCCTCGTTGGTGGTTCACCAACAGTGCTTTGTCTGTTTGGTTCCTGCTTAGGCAGCCTCTGTGCTGTTTGTACCGATCCTCCCCAGTAGACCGGCTCCTCAGGTGGCTGTCCCCTTCTGCTCTCCCTCTAGAGAATTGTACACGTCAGAGAGACTCAGAGAACATCAAAATGTTTATTAAGAGTTATGAAGTCTTTTAAAGTTCATAAGTTATTCTTTTATAGGAGTAAAGTTGCTGTGTGGAATGTATATTATGTGGAATTTTGTCATACACAATTTGAAAACTTTTGGATAGTGTCAGACTTCTTCAGTAGATGAAACATTATGTATTCTTTGCTCTGAAAACTTTTAAAAGAACTCTTTTGGAGCTTAGCTTCTTGTATTTTTCTAAAATTTAATAACTGTTAGAATAATTAAATGAGTGGAATGAAAACATTTATTGATTGAGAATTGATATAAATTTACTCAACTTTGATTTTAAGGATCTTTGTTAGTATAAATTTGGGGATTTTGATTATACCCATATGTGATTATTACTGGTAATAATTATACCCATATGTGATTATTACTGATTATACCCATACTGTGATTATTACTGGTAATTTATTTGCAATACTGAGCAGATATACATATCAAATAAACAGAATGCCATGCACATCAAACAAATCTTTATTGAATTAGAAACTAAATCTTCTATAGTACCGGCTCTGTCAAGGATGTGATAATCAACTACGGATAATTGCATCAATTCATTCATTCTTTCACTCATTCATTCATTCATGCTAGTTTTCAAAAACTATTCATTAGGCATCTACCATTGCTAGGCACTGTACCAGGTGCTGTGGATATAATATGAACAGGCACGTCTTCAAGAAGCAATAGAATTAAACCCAAGGCAAGTGTAGGCAATGTCGCAAGAGTCATAAAGAAGTGTGAGAGAAGGAGTTCTGAGAGAGCCACAGTATAGCTGACCTCAGAAGGGAATGTAAATGTTTAACTGACTGAAGAGGAGAGGAAAGAGCCTGTCCAAAGCTTGTGGTAGGGACAGTACCTGGAGGGTGAGTGCCTGCGGCTGAAAAAAGACAGTGTGGGAGGAATGCCAAGAGGGAGAAGGAGAGAATATGGCCTGAGGCTAGAACATATCTGAAAGGGCTAGAAAATAATAGAAGGGCTAGTTAGAGATAAAGACCTTTTTTTTTTTTTTTTTTTGTTGCGGTACTCGGGACTCTCACTGTTGTGGCCTCTCCCATTGTGGAGCACAGGCTCCGGACGCGCAGGCTCAGTGGCCACGGCTCCCGGGGGCAGCCACTCCGCGGCATGTGGAATCTTCCCGGACCGGGGCACGAACCCGTGTCCCCTGCATCGGCAGGCAGACTCTCAACCACTGCGCCACCAGGGAAGCCCTAAAGACCTATTTTTGAGATGAAGAGGCATGTGAACTATCATAGGGCTGGGTAGGGATGGTGGTGGCCTTGTGTGCACTCCAAGGCAAATACCCTGGTTGCAGTGAGGAGAGCAAGGGTTAGAGGGGACAGGTAAGGATGATAGGAAGCAAACTGCAAGCTTGTACTGGAGTACTGTGGTGAAGATAGAGCTAACAGGACAGGTTTGATATTTAGAAAGCAGTTCAGTAGGAGTGATGATTGAACGTGGAGGGCATGTGAAAGAGAGGTTCAAGGATGACACTCACCTTTTTAGCTTAATTAATGGGATGTATAATGAGGTAATTCACTGCAATATGAATTTCTGGGGGAGGACCAGGTCACAGGTCATAAATGGCCAATATCTTCCATCTTGCCTACCATTCCATCGGTAGTGCATTCCATTGGTAGTGGCCGCCTAGGGCCTTAGATTGAGAAAGATCTTGAAGTTCATAGAATCTTTCATGTGCAACTAATTTAAAAACTATTGAGTCAGTTCTTGCTTGCTTTTAAGTTAACTCTGACATTTGTTGCTGAAAAACTGCCAATAGGCTGAATGTTTATACAATAGCTATTGCTAGTGAATGCTAACTATGTGCTGGTTACTGTTCTAAGTGTACAGTCTATTTTATGCCATTTAACCTTGAATGTAGATTAGCATTTAGAATGATACAGGTTGATACTGAATCCTCTTCTGTTCAAGAAGAATTTATATAAATTGAGCCTATCAGGCCTTTTAATACTGGGATTTTTATCTGTAAGGTAAATTCCTGGTATATATGGACCCCAAGGAGAACACTGTGTCATCCCACTAATATTCTAAATTACTATTAATGAATAATTAAAAGTCAGTTTTCGTTTCACTTAGTGTAGTTATCTCTCATTTGTGGGGGTATGTGTGTTTATAATTATTGGTTTGCGGCTCATATTCTATGTAAATGGATTGTAGCAGAAGCTTAGAGGAGGAAATGCCATATGGGATTACAGTTTAATGATGACCCAAGTCTGCCTCTCATTTTCTGTATATCTATCTCACTGAGCCAAAGACCTTCTAAGTAATTGAATCTTTCCTTTCTGAGATTGAATTCCAAAGGGGCTTGTTGTAATGCCTTTAAAAATTTTTTTTTTCTGTTATAACCTTAAAATTAAAATAATTCTCTCAATGCTGTAACTTACTAAAATTTCCTTAGGAGTAAATTACATGTGAACACTCATAAAAGCGAAGGGGAAATTTGCTTTGCTTTACTTGCTAATTAGTATTAACTTGTATATACTTTCTCTTTGTATATACTTAAAAAGTAAAGAAGATATGTTTATGTGACTACATAATCAAGCTACTAAGCAAAGTTTCTAGAGGCAAAAAAATCCCTGTGGTTTAGTTTTTTAAATGTTGGAATGCAACCATTAACCAACAAACTACTAAGGAAATTAAATATCCATGGATTAATCCAACTTTGTACTTTTTTTTTTTTTTTTTGCTGTACGCGGGCCTCCCACTGCTGTGGCCTCTCCCGCTGCGGAGCACAGGCTCCGGACGCGCAGGCTCAGCGGCCATGGCTCACGGGCCCAGCCGCTCCACGGCATGTGGGATCTTCCCGGACCGGGGCACGAACCAGCGTCCCCTGCCTCGGCAGGCAGGCTCGCAACCACTGCGCCACCAGGGAAGCCCCCAACTTTGTACTTTTTTAACATGTCAGATAGTACCCATTTTTCTTCAGTAAAAATGTGATCAAATATTTAAGGGCTAACAACTGTGTTGTAGGTAAGAATGCCAAAATCATTTACATATTGTAATAATAGATTCTGTATTTTTTTAATTATTTGTGGAACATTTTCTGTGGAATTAAAAAAAGCATTTTTCAAATTTACTCTACGAAAAGATCAATAGCATTTTTAATTACTTAAATTATTTCGTATAATTATACATATAGAATTGGTTAGAAAATCCTATTTGGGTTTATTTATTAAAAGACTAGAACATTCTTTTTGTATGGAAAGAATGTGAGTTTCTGTTTATTTAGGAGACATTAAAGTTGGTTTTCTCTTTAACGAATCAGAAGATCTGAACAGAAATTTTGAAGGATAAATAACAATTAGAACATGCTACAGGATGGTCTTTTTTTGTCGTGAGGAAAGGTAAATTAATCCTACTTTTATACAGTAAACTTAAACTATTATTATCTAATAACAGTTAAATGTGTGTGTAGGACTATGAAGCCCTGCACGTTCCTGCCCTGTGGGGAAAAGGCTCTGTGACTCAGATCTTCTCTCTCCTTTGATCTCCTCCTCCCCTCCACCCAGCCACTCTCTCTGCGGTAACAGAAGAAACTGTACAAAGCTTGGCCGTCACTTAGCACTTTGCTTTCTGAAACGACTGTCACACCTGAGCTGTCCTTACAAGTCAGTAACCTCATCTTTCCTTTCTTAGATTTAAAATATCATTTTCACAGTAGATTCCCTTGACTCATGCCTTCATTGGGAGGACCCTAAGGGAATGGAGAAAGACCGTTGGGCCTCGTAATAAGGCAATGGAAAAAATGGGAGACAAAGGAGGATTTTTATTACCTTTGAGATCATACTCAGAGGTATTTATATTCTTTGCACATAGCTAGTGGGCATGGTCCATTATGCAGTCTGAGGTTTTAGCTGTGGGTGAAGAGTTATCAAGCCAGCTTCAAAAACATCGTGGCTTGTTTATGGCTATTGCAGCTCAGCTGGTGACACTTCAGAGAAAATCTCTTCACCATTGTTTTCTGGCAGCAGTTTCCAACTTGGCTGGAGGACTGTCAGATCTCCCTGTAAGTCAGTTTCTACTTTAGTGTATATTGGTGTAGAATTCAGTTTAATGATTATAAAAAGTTTAAAGGTAAATTCAGAGTAACTTCTAACAATATTAAAAATGGTAAATGGCAGATTTAGTCAGCGATGCATGCCCATACTCATAATTATTATATCAATAGTATTGCTGTAATTTCATTATTACTATTGCATTTAATAAAATGTCTCATTCCAGGGCCAAATATTCAAGTAGTATAGAAAGACTTAAAATCATAAGCAAAACTATCCCTACTCTTGCTTAGCTTGGTGATCTATTTTTATATATACTTTATTGAATGCCTGTCATGTCACAATTCCTTTTATATATGATTTATATATCCTTTCTCATTAGTGCTCATTAATATATAGATTTCTAAATGGCATGATTAAGACTCATAAAAGTTGAATGCTTCGTTAATGTATAACTGAGATGGGCATAACTGGAATATGAACCCGCAGCACTCTGAATATAAGATCCTTCTAGGTCTAACCTTGATTAATTGTATACTTCTTTGGCTTTCTGTAATTAACCAAGTACATTGTTATTTGGGGGAGATGGGCCTAAGTTTTACCAAAGGTTAAGGTGATCTACACCATCCTGTTTTGTCCAGAATTGTTATGGTTTAGGCAGGCTGTCCTGGCATAATTATTACTTGTGTCCCATTTCACCCTTAAAGTGTCCTGGATTGTGTGATAAATTACATGGTCACCTTACCTAAAAATTTAGCTACTCATCTTAGTACAATTAAAGTATAAGCTCTATGAAAGTAGAGATTTTTGTCTGTTTTATTTTTTATTGTATCACTAACATCTAGAACAGTACCTGGCACATAAATGCCCTCAATAAATATGTGTTGGATATTGTGTTGACAGCGATTTGATATGTGTATCAGTCAGGGTTTCAGAGAAATAGAACCAAGAAGAGATAGATAGGTAGACAGATATAATAAGATTTATTTTAAAGAATTGGCTCACATGATTGTGGGGCCTGGCAAGTCTGAAATTTTTAGGGCAGGCCAGCAGGTTGGAAACTGTCAGGGATTCTATGAGACAGAATTGAGGCAGAATTCCTTCTCCATGAAATCTTAGGTTTTTTGCTCTTAAGGTCTTCAACTGATTGTGTGAGGCCCACCTACATTGTGGAGGGTAATTTCCTTTACTTTAAGTCAGCTGAGTGTAAATGTTAATCACAACTACAGGAATAATCTTCACAGCAGCATCTAGATGAATGTTTGGTCAAACGACTGGACACTATAGCCTAGCCAAGTTCACAGATAAAATTAGCTACTGTATGGCTGTATGTTTGTACATACTCCTATCTACATGGTGAGGCAAGCCAAGAGATAAGTGCTTATTGGTAAAAGGAGCTTACTCACACAGTATTAATATGATTTTTTAGAGTAAAGGAGAGATAACCAAGACTTTAATTTCCTCAATAGAGGTGCATATAGAAAGAATTCTTGTAAATACATAGAGATGGACCATTGGAATCTCATTTAGCATAATGTAAAATCTCAGGACAGAGATATATGTTATGAAAATTTGGTATAAAATATGTTCTTAAGGTAGAGCATTTTGAAGTTTGCAGGAGAAAGCTGTCTTGATCTTGCCAAGTAGGCACATGTGATGTTCTAGTCTTGAGTTACGCAGTGCTGTCATTTTATATCTCTAGTCTCCTTCTTACTCCTATCCTCAGATCTTTCTTGATTTTAGACTAGAAATGCTGTGACCTTTCTGAAAATAGTTGGGAAGGGGGTGATACAGGGAAATATATGGGACACTTTCTAGTGATCAACGAATTATGCTCCATAGACAGTCATTTTGTGTTGCAGGGGTAGAGGGCTGACTCTAATCTCTAGAACTGGGAACTCTAACATGATGTTATATAGCCCGGAACTGAAAGTGTTTCTCCATACTTCATTGTTGCAACAGAGGAGTGATGAAATGGATGAGAGAAAAGGAATCAAAGGTATTGAAAAGAGTGAATTGTGATTACGCTGAGCACAGAAGCAAATTTTCTACTTCCTTGGTGAGCAGCAGGAAGGACTACCTACCTCTGGCCTGCCTGTACAACAAAAAGTGAATGTGAGATGTTAGCTTAATGCTTGCTGAAAGGTCTGAGTAGGGTTTTTTGAATTATACCCATGAATGAAGAATTCAACCAACTTCTGTATATTATTAGTAATTCAACTTTGAAACCAAACTTATCACTACATCTCATTCAAATTTCTGTATTTGAGATTTTAAGACAGGCTGGTAAAACCATTTCATGGTGTAGCTGCTCATGTGTTTGAATACAGACTTGTGATATTAAGTAACCAAATTAAAATACCTGAATAAAATGAATGTTAGTATTTCTTAAGTCTACAATTGTATTTAGTATTTTAGTATTAGTAAAGTCTACAATTAGTAGACTTTAGTGTACTAATTGTAGTATTAGTATTTCTTAAGTCTACAATTGCCCTCTGTGACATGAATCAATATGCTTTTGCTCAAAAAATGACTCTTCATTCTCTTTGGTTATTTTCATAAATTTAGTCAGCAAAATACTACCTTTGAGATACATATATTTGGATGAATGTATAAAAATTATTCTAGAAGGAACGATAAGAAATTGCTAATAGTGTTAACCCTTGAGGACATGGCTTGGGGGCAGGGGAATAAGCTTTGACTTTTTATTTTGTAACTTTCTGTACTTTTTAGTTTCCTAATCAGGTTTGTTTTACTTGTGTTCTTTTTGTTCTTAACTGTAGAATTGTGAACCATTCTTGTTTTCTTTCTTATAATACTTTATTTTTTGGAATAGTGAATGCTATTTTTTTTTTTTTTTTTTTTTTTTGCGGTCCGCGGGCCTCTCACTGTTGTGGCCTCTCCCGTTGCGGAGCACAGGCTCCGGAAGCGCAGGCTCAGCGGCCATGGCTCACGGGCCCAGCCGCTCTGCGGCACGTGGGATCCTCCCAGACCGGGGCACGAACCTGCATTGGCAGGCGGACTCTCAACCACTGCGCCACCAGGGAAGCCCCCTAGTGAATGCTATTTTAAACAAAAATAACTTTTATTTATTTTACGTATTTGGTATCTTCATAAGATTTTACCTAGGACTACTGGGATCTGCTTTAAAAAGTTTATGAACAACTGCTCTGGATAGTAATTTTGTCTCCTCTCATTCTGGAAATAACAAGACTGTTTTTGTGTGTGTGTGTGTGTGTGTGAATCCTTTGAGGAGACACTTAGAAGTGAGATTGATGTAAAGTAATCTCATCATATCTGACTGACTGGTTACTTATTCCTTTATTATGAGTGCTTTTTTTTTTTTTGGTCAGCACAATTCAGTTTTCAAAAGACAACTTAAGAGCACTCTTAAAGAGCAGTTTCCCCCAGCACTTTCTTCCTTAGTATTCTAATACTTAGCGACCCATACAGCTAAACGACTATAACATCAAAACAAATCCTAGGTATCAAAGAAGTAATTAAAGAATCCATGACTCTATTTCTTTTTTATGCTGTAAAAGAGAAAACTAAAAAAGAAGAGCTGTAATAGATCTCCTTTATTGTTGCTCTCAGCTGTCTTCTATAAGACAAGTAGGGTTTGCCATAGCCCAGATGCATCACTGAGCCAACTGTTTCCTTGGAGATACACAAAAATCAATTATAGCACTGAAGATTTTGTTTTTGGATTTTCATTTGGGTGCCCCCTTACCCAGCTTTTTCCATGAATGAGTTTATAATGACTAATATTTCCTTTTTTTTTTCGTTTTTTGTTCCTTCTTCCCTTCCCTCCCTTCATCCCTCTTTC